>NW_009935118.1:214618-230974 GCF_000696875.1 Nestor notabilis | reverse complement strand
AATCTTCCTGCTGTCTCAGGTAATGTACCCACTGAGCTTGGATAAAAGGTTAGAGATGGCAATTATGGAAAAATGCTTTTCTGTTAAGCTTTTCTAAGCTTAACCAAGCCACTGTCAATAATTACTCTTTTTTTCTTGCTATTGTGCACTGACTCTAATCCAGACTTGGTTTATTTAATTTTTTTATTGCTTGAATGTGCACGCTCAAGCTACATGGAGAATATCAAGCTACATTGGGTACACACTGAGGAAATGCATTTGCTGGGTGTATCTGGTGTGTTAAGCAGTGAATAGATTTACAGTATGTTTGTAAGTGGTCATAATTGGGCTGTAAAAGTGCATGCTCTTGCGCTTTTATTTCTTGATTTTTCTCTGAAGTTGAACAAGGCATCTTGCAGAGTGGCATCAACCAGAAGGGCTAGAAATAGCAGCTGTTTGTTTATGCCAGGGTTTTTATTCTCTCTTCTTCCTCCTCCTTTTCTTAGGGGTAGTCTTATGTATTCCACCCACTCTCATTCCCTTCTGGTGAATGTGTGTGGATATGCTCCAGAACCATATGTGCTCATAGATACATACTTCAAAGGAAATTCTAGAGCGCCTAGAGAAGCTGTTTGAGTTTGGATGAGCCCTGAATTTGCCAACTGCTACAGCTTTTCTTTTGAAGAACTGCATGTCCGTGCTGCCATTTCTTCAGCACCTTTACACACTGGTGAACACCCTTAGTCCCCAGAGCAAGTAAGCTGCTGATACCCGTACTGTGTATGAACTTAAGCAAGCTGGATTCCACCTCAAGGCATCAGCTCAGCTGGTTTTCTTGATGTCTAGATGACATGTTTTGGATCACATGATGTACTCACCCAGCAGTGAGGATAATGTGAGGTTGTTTCTTGTTTTCCCTCTCCATGCACAGTGATTTCTTTAAAGAGAATTTTCCCAAGTATTTTTCCTGGAACAGCAGGCTCTTGTCCCAGGTGATTCAGGGATACTGTCTTACCAAGTTGTTATTTCTAGGTACTGAGGATTCTTGCTGCAGATCAGAAGGCCCTTGGCTGTGTCTGCTCTGCTGGGGCTATTCTTGGTTAGATGCCTGCTTTCTGTTTGACAAACCTCTTTAGATTCTCAGTGGCTTCCATATGACTTGTGTGGTGTTAAACTGAATATGCTTAATGTACTCTTGGTTGGGGAATGCAGGGCATCTGGTGCAGATTTCGGCATCCTTTTATTTCCAAAACCCCAGAATTGCACACTAGCTGCTTCATTCCAGCAGCAGCAGCTGTTGAGCCTGCACCGTATTCAAGCTAAATGTTTGCCAGAAGTTGTCAATTAAATTTTCCAGTATGAAACACTGATCTTTCATATGAAGGCATTTATTTTAAAAAGCCTCCCTACCTATTTTTATGGATATTTGATCTGCGACTCTTGAAAAATGAGTGATTGTGCTTGGCAGATGCTTCAACAGACTCTTATATAGCATCTTTCACTCTGTGTGTGCTCTAACTCATGGTGCTGATCTTCATTAATTTGTTTCAGTAGAAGCAAGTTTCATATCCACGACAGACAGATCCTGTTTGTAGCTAGGTGGAGGTAAGGGAAGGAAAATAGTTTGATTTTTCACAGGTGTTGCCATGCAGTCATGCATTCCCTTCTCCAGCCTTCACACTCGGGTCAGCCGTGAAATGCAGCATGTGAGGGCGTGTATGGAAACTGTCAGCTAAAAAAACACCCTCTGAGCACAGGGAGTTGGTTGTATGAGGAATGAGCAGTCTTGCTTGCTCTCCTCTTAAGACAGCAGCATGAAATTGCCTTTAGAGACTTGACAACAGCAAAAGAAAATGACTTCTCCCCCTTTCCCTGCTTTTGGAAGAGCATGTTCTTGTTAGCCAGGCTCCTCATGAGGGTGCGACTCTCTTTGTTATCCCTACAATGATGTGCCAGTGTGCAGCAGGGGCTTCTCGCCTCCCCGACCACGTACTTGTTTCCCTGTTACACACTGCTGGTGGAGTGTTTGTGTTCACAGGAACATTTGTTTACAAATTATATCATTTCTCCTGAGACTACATCTTCTGATGATGATCAATGGCTCAGTTACTTTTAATAAAGCTAAGGCAGTCAGACACAGGAATTCTTTTGAAGCTGTTGAGGCCTCGTCTGAGTCAAATAATACCTTAAATGAAAACAGAGCAAATAGGAAATGTAGAAGCAAATGACAGGTGTTGGCAGGAGGGATGTTTAGGAAGTTTACAGCTTTCACAGCTTTCTTTTCTGCTCAGGGCAGATGATTACTCTGCCTTTAGGCACAGGCAAACTGCAAATGAGAAGATGGTGGAGAAAAACGGGTAGCAGCTGCAGGGGGGTGGGTGATGAGTCTGGCCTAACACATCTTCCTTTTTCAGCACAGCTCCTCATTCTGGTGGACCAAGTTCAGTGTTTGGTGCTGACACTTTTTACCCCAGGAGGGTGGTTGTGGGATGATTCTGTGGTCTATAATACATATTCCCATATGTTTTGATCTTCTCCAACCTCCCTACCTACAAGTGTCCATACAACAACTCTTTTGCCAATTCAGGCTGTACACAGGCTTTTGTCAAGCTAGCAAAGCAATGGCACTTTTCTGCAGAGGTGGTAAAGGGGGATCTTTAGACATTACATTTAATTTTAGTAGGAATGGATACATAGGCGCGAATTCTGAGTGAGGACATCCCAACTATTCACTTTTCCAATAACATGGAACTTAAAAGCGATACATTTATGGCCTTAAAACTGATGTTTTACAAATGAGACTAAATAGCTCATCAGAGGTTAAAAAAATACTTAATTTTGAGGAAAAAATGAAGTAGAAGTACAGTGAATGTTGTGCTGGCTCATTTGTTTTTGTAACCCTGGACATATGCTACTGTGCTGCAGGTGCAGGCTCTTCTTTCCCTGCTCACCTTCCTGTCTCATCAGTTTCCAGGTTTTCTGAACCAGTGCATGGTGTTAGTTCTTAACATGTCTCAGTTCTCTGCCATGCTGCTGCATGGTTTAACAGTTGACTGCTGTCATGGCCATGGCAAACAGCTTATTGTTTTGATGTAAACTGAGTGTCACTTTCCATGGCACCTGCTATCTGATTACAGCTGCCCTAGTCCCACTGGACTTGCAAACTCTTACACAACTAACAAGGTGCACTGTTTTCCACCTTGAAGATAAGGTCTTACTGTACATGGGAAACCTAGTCTAGGTGTTGGCTCATACTAACCACCACTGATAATGTTAGGGGACAGACTGTTGTGGGTTTTATTTCCTGAGATCACAGAGTGGTTGAGGTTTGGAAAGGATCTCTGGAGGTCATCTGGTCCAACCCTCCTGTTCAAGGAGGACCTCCTAAAGGCCCGTGGACCGGGCCTATGGTTCAGGACCATGTGTAGATGGGTTTTGAGTATCTCCAAGGACAGAGACTCTGCACCTTTTCTGGGCAACCTGTGCCAGTGTTGGGTCATGCAGCAAAAAAGTGTCTTCTGAGGTTCAGAGGGAATCTCCTGTGTTTTGGTTTGTCTGTTGCCTCTGCTCCTGTGACTGAGCACCACTGAAGAGCATCTGGCTCAGTCCTTTTTGCCATTAAATACCTTCAGGTATTTGTATACATTGACAAGATTCCCCTGAGCCTTCTCTTTTCCAGGCTGAACAGGCCCAGCTTTCTCAGCCTTTCCTAATAGGAGAGCTGTTCCAGACCCTTAATTGTACTTATGGCCCTTTTTTGAACTCTCTCCAGCATGTCCATGTCTCTTGTACTGGGGAGCCCAGAACTGGACACAGTGCTCCAAGTGTGGCCTCACCTCTGTCAACCTGCTGGCAACACTTTGTCTAATGCAGCCCAGGACACCATAGGCCTTTGCAGCAAGGACAATTTGCTGGCTTGAATTGTACTTGGTGTCTATGAAGACCTCTAACTCCTTTTCTGCCAATCTGCTTCCCAGCATATGCTGGTGCCTGGGGTTGTTCCTCCCCGGGTGCAGTACTTTGCACTTCCCCTCATTGAGCTTCATGAGGATCCTGATGGCCCCTTTCTCCAGCCTGTCAAGGTCCCTCTGGATGGCAACACGACCCTCTGGTATATCAGCCGCTCCTCCCATTGTGGTGTCATCTGCAAACTTGCCCTGCCCCATCATCTAGATCATTGATGAAGGTGTTGAGCAGTTTTGGATCCAGTATTGCTCCCTGGGATACACCACTGGTCACTGGCCTCCAGCTCAGTTTTCCACAAGCAGGGTTTGAGTAGCAGAGAGGTGGGATTAAAAAGCACCTTGAATGGCTGCCACTGGGGAGCTGGAAGAAGCTAGTGTGAGTGAGGTGTGGAGATACAGGGAGACATGCAACAGTGTTTGCAAGAGGTCTTGCTTGACAGCTGTGAGGGGGAGCTTTTGGAGCGAGAGATGTTTATTTGTCTTGTAGGTTATTGCCAATGCATGCATTTTTATCACTGGTTCTGAACCTAGTTTATCCCCAGCTTCTGGAGCCAAATGATTGAGGGAGTGTCAGCGTTTTCTTAAAAGAACAATAATCTCCTTGTTTCTGGGATTAACTTGAGAAGGCAAAGCAATGTAAAGTGCTTAAAAATGAAAGGTGAGTAGAAACATGCCTTATTTGCTTTGTGAACCTGAGACCATCAGTACAGCTAGGGTCTGGGCTGCTTGGCAGCCTGCATAGCCTAGTGCCTGGGCGGCTTAGGTACTGAGACTGCACGCATGCAGTGGTGAAGGCTTCCTGCTGGTAGAGCACATACATTATGCTGAAGCATGCATCAAACCAGTGGGGTTACCTCCCAGAGACTTGAATATGCTTGTAGTCTTCAAAAGTAGCTGTCAGGCCAAGTGCTGTTCCCCTTTCTTTTCGGGGTAGGGTGGAGTTCAGTGGTTTCCATCCTGCCCCCAGTTCCTTGTGCCTGTCTCGCTCCTTCCCTGCAGCTGGCGGGTGCTGCTTCCTCCTGGAGCTGACTCAGCTTCTGGCGTGGCTGCGCTTTGTGCCAGACCTGTGAGATGTTTTGATTTGGGGGCGATTTGTTTGGGTTTTTTTAAAGAACACTGTGCTCCTCTGGAGGTTTTACTGTAAAACTCCACGTGTGAACGTGCACCCGGCTTGCCTGTAGTTAGCTAGGCAGCTGAACCAGCACAGGGGAAAGGTGTGGTAGCCCTCCTGTGCAGGCAGGGAGGCATAGGGGTGGCGGCAGGGGGAAGGAGGCAGCTCCCAAACCAGCTTTGCCGCCGGAGGATTGGAGTTAGCTAGGCAGCTGAACCAGCACAGGGGAAAGGTGTGGTAGCCCTCCTGTGCAGGCAGGGAGGCATAGGGGTGGCGGCAGGGGGAAGGAGGCAGCTCCCAAACCAGCTTTGCCAGCACCATCCTTCCCCAGGTGTTTGCTGCGCCTCCCGCCCCTCCCTGAGGTTGCTGCCCACTTGCTAAAAGATGGTAAAACAGAGTCCAAAGGAGCCGGCGGGACTTTCACTCCAGCTCCTTGGTGGCAGGGCTGCAGGCACAGCCCCACTTGCCATACCCACAGAGCTCAACCAGGCTGGTGAGGGGCCAGGGATGGTTGCCCATGGTGTGAGGCTCCATGGTGACAGCAGTCCTGAGCCAGGTGTCCCTTGTCCACCTTGTTCACACTGCTATAGCTAAACTTGGTCCAGAACAAAGGGATCAAGGCTGGGCCATGTCTGCAAATACAAGACTTCTCACATGGTGTGAGTCGCAGGATCAGTGGAAATGCACTGTGGTGGAGCTGGAGAGGGGCCAGAGCTGAAGGTGCTTGTATTCTGAATGAGACCTGCAGTACCCAGGTCCAGGTTCCTCTTCAATAATCTCATTTTTCCCTGCACTAGAGCTGGATTTATCGTAGCCCTGGAAAAGACATGGGCATTAGCTGTGTTATTATTGCCTTGCTAAGGAGCTTCTACTTAGGTATTAGTTTTTTCTGGCTCACCTCAGTGAGGAATCCTGTCTAACAGCCAAGAGAGCCTAGCCCTTATAAAAACCACCCATAACATCCTCTCCAAGCATCTGTTAGCTGTGTCCCAATTGGCTTGAGGGATCTGTGTACTCGATGCTTGTGGGCAAAAGCTATGTGAACCTGCCAAAATTACACCCCTGGCTGCAGAGAGAAGAGGCACGTGGAGTCCAACGGCTCTAAGCAGTATAAAATAATGTTAAATAACTCCTGATTTTTAGATTTAATTAAAATGAGAGGCTGAATTGGCAAAGCCACTTCTGAATTCTCAGCAAAGGGTAGGAGTTTGCAGCATTTCTGCTGTGAGGTCTAGGGAAGAAACTTTGAAATCATTCTAGTCAAGCTGGAAGATGGAGATCCAAAAATGTTTGGCCTTGCTTACTGTGCCGAACATGCTTCTGCTCATGCTTTTTGTTGCTTGTTCCCAAGTGACAATGACACATTCACTTAAGTCATGAGGGAAAAAAATAAGGTTGCAAAGCATCTGATTATGAATCATACCAAAACCCCCCAGACACCCTGTGCTGGCGACATAAGAAAAATGTAGTTCAGCACTTACAGTCATGAGAAAAAAAAAAAAGAAGTTTGGGGAAGTAAAGCACCTGAAGTAGCCGGCAAGTCACTGTGTGCTGATACTCGACAAGAGTGATTTCTGTCAGGGTGTCAAATTATGTATTTTGCAGTAATCTTCCTCTGTTTGTACCGAGATTGCCTGGTCTGACTGACAGCTTGTTCATTTGCTTGTTCATTCATGGGGTAATCTGTTTTGTCTCCTACGTCTGTATGAAGCTAAAGAAGAAAATTGCAGGTAGGCTTTTTTTAGGGAGAGGAAGTATTCCCTGCTCATCTCCATGTGTGTTCAAGGGAGAAAAGGAAACCTCTGTTCTGCTGCTGGTTCTGGGATATCATTATAACACTTTTCTAATGAAGCTCTCATAGTGCAGTGGTGGGAGTCAGTCCCAGATGGGTCCTTGGCAAAAATTGATTTGGAGAATTCCCACAGCTTCTTTAAAAATCTATTTACTTGTGTTATGTGCTGCCAATTTAGCTTCTTGAACCTGTTTTCTTTTTCTTTTTTTTTTTCTTCAAGCTGGAAGAATTAACAATCCTCTGAGTGTAATAACAATTTTCTTAACTTTTTGAATGTTACTGGAATTATGGGGTTATAACCGCAGTACTTAAGGTTTATGTTGATAGTGTTTAAATTATTGCAAGGAATTGCAAAGCTATACTCTGGTTGGTCCTTTTGTTAAAAAAAATATAAAGTTCTAAGTACTTAAGCTTTCCTGAATTATGCATTTCTGAGAGAGACTGTAAAGCAAATCCAACCTTGGAAATCCTGGCCTCTTTGCACTGACATGATGTTGAGCAATGCCTGGGCAAGTGCATTTATGAAGTGACGTGGTTGGAAGCTGTGAACCTATGTAATTATCTACCTCCAGATACACATGCTAAACTTTCAGTGTTACCACATGACTTAAGTATGGTCTGAAGTCTAACTTCTTCCACGAATCTTGCAGTATTTCATTGGATATTTTTTCTTTAAGCACATCTCCTTAGAGTCACATTAAGAATAATTCCAGCTTTCAATTACATTCCTACATTCCAAAAGCAGTAGCAAAAGACATAAAAACAATAAAAGTGCATAGCTGCTCAAAAATCACAAGATAATAATCAAGCTGTATGAGAGGGGAAGGGGATGCGCCGTGTGCATTTGGCTTTGTGTTTCTTTTCTTTCATGCGAAGAGAGTCATATGAGTCATTGCTCTGAAAGTATTCTGTGTTGGCACAACTACTGCAAACCATGGCACCATTCACCAAAGCAAATAGTGGTAATGTGCTCTAAACCCTCTCAGATTACTTCCTTCATCGCTTTCCAATGGGCCTAAGCTACAGCTGTCACCACCCTACATGCAGTACTGATCCAAGTTTACTGGAGTTAATGGGAGTGTCTATGTGTGTGTCCTGTGTTCCCCTGCCTTTGCCCGGCCTTGTTAATTGGTGTGAGAGCCCCAGAATTGGATGTCCCTGCTGTATCTGCATCATCCAGGTTGACCAAGGTGCTGACTTACTGTGCACAAGGGTGTCCCATCCTAGGGGACTAAGGGTGGCAGTTTTATGCAATAGGTAGGTTCATAACAGAGCTCCTGCCTACACATGTATCCTTCAATTTGAGTGGGCTGAGGACACGCATGTTATTAGGTGCCACAATGAAGAGAAGCTTAGATGTCAGTTATTTTAAATAGTATGACTCATCCTTTATCCTTCTACCTCGTACTCCCTCTTTTCTCATGCCTTTGCTCCTCTAAGGCTACAGATCATTAGATTTGCTAAAAACGCTGTTGGTATCTTCAAGGCAGCTGGATTGCAGGGACTTACCTTTGCTGGACTGGACATGTCTGTCTGATAGTCGCCTGGCTCTGTTTGAAATGTCAGTTCTAAAAGGCTGTTCACAAAAGAAAAGATATAAAATATTCTAGTAACAACGCACTGGAGCTGGATGCTGCTCGTGCAAGAGCTCTAAAGGAATGAAAACAAGAAATTGCTTCTGGTTTGCTGTCTGCTTAAATAAACCAATAATATACCAATCTAGTGTGGGCTTCTGGGGTCATGTGGGGTGATTAGCAGTAAATCTGGCTCCTGTATTAGGTAGTTTGGTAGAAATCAGAATAGGAATAGAAGCAGTAGATAACAGAAATATAATGCATGAGAGAGGAGGCAGCATGTCTTCTGTAAAGGGAAGTTATTTCTCATGAATCTGTGGAAGTTTCTGAAGGAAGCTACTATATGGATACAGCAGATCTAGCTGATACCTTGTCAAAAACTCTTTGAAAATAAAAGTACAAGCTGTACTTCACAGGAACATGTTAGAACCACAGTTATCAGGGAACGAAAGAAAATGTCTTCTCACAAATTGCCAAATGGTTAAACACAGGAAGTGAAGAATTGGAATACCTGATTAGCATCCCTGTTCTATAGCAGCTATTACTGGGATGAAGTCTTTCAAAGATCTCTGCTGTTGTCAGAGCTGTTCTGATTCAATCAAATTATTTGATTTTAAGTAGATGACAGAACTCATACAGGATACCAAAATTATTTACAATAATCTGACCCAAAGATGCCTGAAACAACTTGCAAAGGCTCTGTCGGCACAGAGCTGGAAATACAGGCAGATGAAATTCAGTGCCAATAAATGCAAAATAATGCATGGAGGGGGAAAGAAAATAATCCTCTTCTTGCTGAGGGGGTAAAAAGGAAAAACACCCTACTGGAGGTACAGTAGATAACTCTCTGTAAATGTCAGTTCAGTGTGCAGTGATGCTCAGTAAAGTAAATAGAACAATAAGAAATACTGGGAGAGAGTAGAGAACAAAATCAGAATTATCCCTGTGATGCTACAGATACATAAATATTTGCATTTGAGGTACTGTGGAAAGTTCTGGCCATCCCATGTCAAAACAAAACAGAAATAGAAAAGGAATAGAGAAGGGCAGGAGACCCTGGGGTGAAAAAGATTGGGGTAACTTTCTTAATAATAAAGACTCTTCAGCTGCGGGGAAGATAAAGCAAGAGAGAGAAAATATGATGTAATTTACAAGTACAGACTAGGAACAATACAATTATCAGACAGCAGGCTTAAATGAAAAGTAAATCCAGCTCTCTCTTCTGCCCCATCTCCTGTTCAAGGCAAAGTTAAATCATGGAATGGCTGCAGGAAGCTTTCGGATGCCAGTGATATGAAGAAGAGATTAGGCACATACGTTGAAAATAAGGCCTTTGGTAACTTTTAAACCTTGATGCAACTTCCAATTTAGAAAGTCTTGAAACCCATTTTCTTAGGAATCTGGGGGTTGTTTGGCATGCGGAATGATTGATCTCCAGTCGCTGCTGCTCGCCACTGTTAAAATGTGGTTCATTTTCCCTGACTGCCTTCAGCAAGACACCTAACTTGTAGGTCTATATGGCTATTTAAGGCAACCTCTATCATCAGGGGAGGGAGAGAAGGAGAGGCTGAGGTGATTCATGCAAACCTGAGATAAGCACCTAAAGTAAGGGAGCTGAATTGCTCCTGGGAGGGCTTGTTCTCCTTGAGAACAGAAATAACCTCCTGACTAGTTTGGGCTGCTCTGCAAAAAGTGAGATGAAGTCTGATCTCAGGAAAGGGTGTTGGGCTAGAGGATGTTTTGTCTGTCTTGTTATGATTGATCTCTGGTTTCTAGACAAGAGAAAGACCTGTGCATTGAAGTAGGTGGGTATCACGGGCCTTAATTCAGAATGGTTTACCACAATCACAGTGGGTATGTTTGGGTGGCTTTCAAATGTGTCTTGAGCTCATTCAGCAATGGGTGGCAAGGGGTGGCTGTGGATGATCACGGGTGTGAAGAGGGGCTCTGGGCCAAGTGCCCAGGTTTAGTAGCGTCACCTTCTTTTGTTCCAGCCTTCTAACTGAGGTGGTGGTGCTGATGAGGGGCTCAAGAGCTCGAGGGAATGGAAACAAATCCTGCCAGAATAAGGGACAAACATTGTTACAGATTAACATTTAAATATCTTTAATTAATGTAATTACATTTCCTGAATTGCACCCTACATTGAGTGCACTTCAGTATGTTCCACTAGTGCCAAAGAGAGTAAAATGTGATTAATTTCATAAAAAGTTGCTATATTTTAGACTAGATGCAATAATAAATAGCTCTGCAGGTCTGTGCTGAAGGTTCCCGAGCTGAGTGCTGAGACACAGACTCAGTGACTGAGGAGCTCACCAAGTTGCCCTGGGCCAGTGTGCATGTAAGGAAGCTGGAACAGGTCTAGGAGACATTTGCCTTATGCTTGGGGCAGGCTGGTTGGGTATATGTCATCCATGAGGGCAGCTCGCCTGACATGATAACTTAATCACGTGTCTGATTGTGGAGATTGGTTGCAGTGATAATAAATAAGAACATATGCTTTATTAAGGGCCTTAAATTGGTATAGCATCTCTGTACAAGAGACTGGCTCCAAAGTAATGAAGTTCATCTATCCACCAGTGCAACCATCTCTTCTGCGTTGCTCTACTGCCAGATGAAACAGTGGGGTAATTCATCTTTTTTGGTGTTTTAGACAAGGTGGTAAACAGGTAAACTCACCAGCTCAAACGTAAAAAGGGTGAAGGTCAGTATTTATTTTTTTTACCTTTGACTGCGTCGCTGCTTTGCTGTATAGCAGACCCGAAAAATATGTGTCTGTCTAGTTTTCAAGTCAGGATTTCTAAATTACCACCAGGTGCTTTAAAAATGACATAACCATGGGGTGAGTGTGATCCCAGGCTGCAGGGTGTGAAGGCATTAGTCACTGTGGGCACGCCTGTGGTGGAAGGCAGGATTCCTCTGCCGGCACACGGCACAACTGGTGGCCCAGCATGCCTGGGGTTTTGTTGTTTCTTGCCTCTATCAGTAACTCCCTACAAACCCCTTCAAAAAAGAGAAAAGAATCTGTATTGTGGGGGAAGGATTTCCCACTCAGCCTCGCTTTGTACACCAGTTAATCAAGAAAGAAATTAAGAGCATCCTATCACCCAGATTTTAATTGAATTGTTTAAATAGCAGTGGTGTGGAGGAGGCTTTAAGATATGATATGCAAAAGAAAAGTTGGGGTTTTAAAAGAAAAAAAAACAATGCTTAATCTATTGTTCCCATAGCAAGGCCCATGTAACTCTATCTTACAGCTATTTTAAGAGTGATCGAAAAAGAACTACTGAAGTACCCAAGGGAGAAAGGAGTTGGAAGATTCAGTGCTTTTGAATTGCTGTCACAAACAATCTCATGATGAAATACTCTGTAGTACAAATGTGAGAGATAATATCCCCAGTTAGCTGGCTTTTCATTAGAAATTGAGACACTGAAATCTTCTCATGATTCAATATGCTGTGCAGTGGGGTGACCTAGAGAGCAATCCAGAAGGAAAGAGGAGCTTTTTATGCCAGCTGTTTTCCAACAAGTAACCAAAACTCAGTGCTACAAGAATGTTCTGCACAATTTTCCAGGGTTACTTACTGCTTTCAAATACATACTCCCCTACTAAAAAAAAGAGCCTCTTTTAAAATGTATTCTATTTTTATGTATTTTATTTATCTTTATTTTTATTTATTTATTACAGCCCTACTGTAAAAACCTTTATGATGTAATTGCATGTAGGCATTTATTGCTGCTGCTGCTGTCACTGATACAAAATGACTGACACTCTGAAATAGGGGCCATGAGAGGTTTAGGTGGAAGCAAGCCTGAAAGGTTTCTTTCTCCAAGAAAAGGTAGTCTAACCTTTTTAATAGACAGATGCTTGACACATAGAGAAAAAGCCAAATCTTGTATTTGGGGAATTATTTCTGAACACTGACAACAAATCAGCTTAGCAGCATTAAGGCAAAACTTCCTTCTCTGCCCCTTTTGGACATTTGAAAAAGGCATTTCAGATGCACATGGTTTCCGTGTGCAATTAGCTGGAGGATTGGCTGCTTGTGATTTTTGAATCATTCAGGAAAGTAACACCTGCTTGGCTTCTAAAATTGTACCTTCATGATAGCACCACCTAGTAATTATTATTCTGAGTCATCAGCTAATGCTCATTACCACTTCATAGTAGCAGTATAATTAAAAATTCTGTACCGTATTCCAGTAACAACCAAGCTCAAAAGCTTGGTTGTAGAGAAGTTAGCTGCAGCAGATTACTTGGTCTCTGCTATGTCTGTTGAATGTTTTCTGAACGGTCCTCAAGTATTCCTGAGCTGGAGTCACATTTTCTTTTTTCCTGGTGTATCTTGAATACGAGTAAATGTTGAGAGGGGAAGGAGGGTCAGAGCAGCAAAGGCTGTCTGTCCAAAACAGGGTTGGCTCTGGAAGAGGCTGGGGTCAGGTCTCAATGGAAATCAGCTCCTGCACTCTTTGCTTTGAATGTCTACAGAGACAGTTGATCCCTGACCAAAACAAACCAAATAAGAGGCTGACTGGAGAAAAGACCAAGAAAAATCACATTCTGTAGTGGTTAACTTTGAGTTGAACAAGGCAGTTTGGATTGTTTCCTCAGTTCAGATGGAGGTGAGCCCAAGATGTTGGTTTGTTTTGTTTTTCTGTGAAGAAAATTGACTCTGGAGTAGCCAGTGATCTTTCTGCAAGGCTTTCATGTGCAAGGTGTGGGGGTGCCTGGCCTTAGGGAGCACCTTCAGCCAGAGCTGGGCAGTTGACTATACAGCCTATCAGTCTGTCCTTTCTCTTTCCTTCCTTCCCCTGGCCCAAAGGCATTTCTGTATGTGAAGAGAAACATCCCTGGTGGGTAGGAGAGAGCAGGTGAGCTAGTGGTTTAGTTTCTTGTTTGGAAGACAAAAGACTGAGCTTGGAAATTCTGTTCCAATTTAGGCAAAACAGAGATGATGTACACAGAGATCCCTTGGTCTGATGGCTGTCAGGATAGCTCAAAGCATCAGGGACCCAAGAAACTTCTTATCAATCTTATCAAATCTGCCAATCTCCTAAGAACAGCTTCGATCCAGTGGATTGGTTTTCTCTAATTAAATTAGCTCTAGGAAAAAGACTTATCACCTACAAGCTGACACAGACAGTGACTGTCATCTCTTTATTGTCCTCTCTTTACCTTCTCTCAAATAAATTAAAGGGATTGTCTATAGTATCTGTCTTTAAGTCTAGTCCTTTAATACAGTCTATGACTTTCATGTGAGCTCTTACCGATTAAATGACATTAGATGCAAGTAGTCGATGTCAGGAGCAGATATGTTTTAAGAAGTCCAATGCTAAATGACGTGATTATGTCTCACAATTTAAACATAGTACTTTGATGCTACGTATGTTGGAGTATCACATTTGCTCTCTCTCCACTTCCCTGGAGCAATTGTGCTAGTGGGCAAACCACCATGACCCTTATGTTCTTTCGCATTACTGTCTTCCAAGTTGCATTCTAACACTGTGACCTAAATTTTGTGTCTGCTTTTTGAGTGATCTTGTTTGGTTACAGTTATAATGCTGCTGTTCAGTTGAGTCTATTGTACTGTGCGATCCACATCATCACACTTTTGAACTTGACTTGCCCTTTTGTGCAGGTCGTGAAAACTGGTGGAACGGTGGATTTATACCAGCACTGACTTTCTTAAATAGCACTTCCGCATTACTGGAAGACTTTTGCTTTAGTTCTTGATTCCCATAAAGACTAGGGGAGCTGATATACCCAGGATTAAATGCCAGTGGTTGAGAATGATGAACTATTTAATCTGCTTTGTTGACTTGTGTGGCATCTGTTTTTCAGTAGAACTGTTTAGTTATAAGAGGCTAATACATGCTTAGTTTGCTGAAAGACATCTTGTGCCTTTATTAACTGAACTTATCAGGCTGGGGACATTTTCTGGGTAGGATTGTAGGTCTGATTTTCATAAAGCTATATTGACTGTTTCACTGAGGATTTTGTACCTTATTTCTGTTGCTTGAGATCAATGTTGACTTAAATGGCTTGCAGTTGCCACAGTGACCTCATTCACAGTTCCTAAATATAATACTTCATGCTTTGTCTTCTAATATCTTCTTAAAGTGTGATATTTATCCAGTCTTCAACCCTGGTGGCTCCTTGGCACATGCTTCTAAAACTCGTGGGAGCAAATGATTTAGTCTGACATATCTTCAGCATTTTAACTTTAATAAATGCTGTACAACATCTTCTGTAACTAGCTCAGAAAATGGTACCTGCTGACTTTCAAAGCTCAGGCAAAATACTGCAGTGGTAGCATGAGGGGGTGACAGTCTCCATCTCAATATTCTCAAAGCCTCAGGTTTCCCAGCAGAAGGCTGGTGAATGGGAACCCACTGCCGAAGTCTGTGCAGCTGAGCCAGATGTGTCCAACAGCCCATGCTGTGCTAGTGGCACCTTTTGGGAACATTTTCTTCTCCATTTTCCTTAAAGGCAACTGATGAGCAGATAACAGTGACCTAGTCACAGGCAGGGTGGCATGTTCTGCTGCTATTGCTATTGGTACCTGCAATTCAACACTAGTCTAATCTCCCAGATGTGGTTTGATTTAACGTAATTTGAGGGTAATATCCTACAATATTGAGGGAAATTTATGAAGCAAGTTCTTTGAAGCTCTTTCCTCCTGCTCTTAGCATCACTTAGTCTTGGAGGATGCCTTTTATCTTGAAACAGATTTCAGCTAGCCATTAAGAAAGCTGTTTCAGTTGGCTCTGTGATATTTTGCTCTTGCATATTAACTTTGCTGTTCTGCTTCCTATTCTAATTGAGTCTTAAGGTTCTTGCACTGCTAGTGGCTGTTTATTTCATTTAAGAATGTGCATGCTGGAGAAGAGAGAAATGGAGTAGGAAGTTAGCTGAGGAAACCAGGTATCTATATGTATATATTTTTTGTGTGCATATATAATAAATGTATATAAATGTTATTGATTTTTCCAAGAGTATCAGAAAGGTGGTTATTGCATGAAACATTGGTGGTCTGTTAATGCAGCACAGGATCTCCCTGACCCCTACTCCCTGCTGCAGCCATGCTCAGCTCTTTTCTGGTTTGTTTGCACGCTTGGCAACTTGGAGCAGGGGTAGTGGAATGAAAGAGACAGAAGAGCCCTTGCAAGGGTAGTGGGCAGGGAGATTGCAGGCTGGGAAGGGATTGTGTGGTTTGGGCAAGTATGGAGGGAGCTGGGAGGTGGGTATGCTCTCCCCAGCACAGAGGAGATGAAGGAGCTGCTGCATGTGCTGCCTCTGCTTGTTTCTCAGGCAGCAAAACTACCTGGGTTTCCTGATATGTTCCACCAAGGTTTTGCTGCAGCACTTCACTCCCTTGTTCAGTCTCTCCGGTTTCTCAACAGAGCTATAGCTGAGCCCTTCCCTAAAATAGTTAGAGGACTAGGTTGTGTCCTCCTTTCTCCCACTTTGACCCCCAAATCTTAGAATGAATCATAGAATCATAGAATGGTTTGGGTTGGAAAGGACCTTAAGATCATCTAGTTCCAACCCCCCTGCCCTGGGCAGGGACACCTCACATTAAACCATGTCACACAAAGCTCTGTCCAACCTGGCCTTGAACACCGCCAGGGATGGAGCATTCACAACTTCCTTGGGCAACCCATTCCAGTGCCTCACCGCCCTCACTGTGAAGAACTTCTTCCTTATATCTAATCTAAACTTCCCCTGTTTAAGTTTAAAGCCATTACCCCTTGTCCTACCACTAGAGTCCCTAATGAAGAGTCCCTCCCCAGCATCCTTGTAGGCCCCCTTCAGATACTGGAAGGCTGCTGTGAGGTCTCCACGCAGTCTTCTCTTCTCCAGGCTGAACAGCCCCAACTTTCTCAGCCTGTCTTCATACGGGAGGTGCTCCAGCCCCCCGATCATCCTCGTGG
>NW_009935118.1:193404-214522 GCF_000696875.1 Nestor notabilis | reverse complement strand
ACACCTCCTTTGACCTGCTGTTCACACTTCTTTTGGTGCAGCCCAGGATACGGTTGTTTTCTGGGCTGCAAGCGCACACTGAAGCCGGCTCATGTCGAGTTTCTCATCAACCACCACCCCCAAGTCCTTCTCCTCAGGCCTGCTCTGAATCTCTTCTCTGCCCAGCCTGTAGCTGTGCCTGGGGTTGTGCCAATCCAGGTGTAGGACCTTGCACTTGGCTTGGTTAAACTTCATGAGGTTGGCATCAGCCCACCTCACAAGTGTGTCAAAGTCCCTCTGGATGGCATCCCTTCCCTCCAGTGTATCAACCGAGCCACACAGCTTGGTGTCGTCAGCAAACTTGCTGAGGGCACACTCAATCCCATTGTCCATGTCACCGACGAAGATGTTGAACAAGTCAGGTCCCAACACCGATCCCTGAGGGACACCACTCTTTACTGGTCTCCAAGTGGACATTGAGCCATTTACCACAACTCTTTGTGTGCGGTCACGCAGCCAGTTCTTTATCCACTGAGTGGCCCATCCATCAAATTGGTGTCTCTCCAATTTAGAGACAAGGATGTTGTGTGGGACAGTGTCGAACGCTTTGCACAAGTCCGGGTAGATGACGTCAACTGCTCTGCCCCGTCCACATTTCAAGTAGAAATCACTGTATAGCAACAGGCATATTTTAAAGAAATCCATGATGGACATCTTTATAAGAGCTCTCTCAGTCTGCGGTATACTTTAGTGAAAGAACTGGGACAGAGTAGTTATTTCTCCCCCTTATATGCAGAGCAATCATTTTCTTTTACACTTTCCTGCATGAACGAGGAGCTTCTCCACTAATGACCATGCTCCTTTGAAGTAAACAGTAGTTTGCAAGGAAAAATCCTTATCAGTATTGAAAGTTGAATTATACATATATATATATTACATATCCTATTATAGGAGAGAAAGTTATGTAAGAAAGAAATACCGTCTCAGCAGCCGTAGCTTCAGGAGCTGTTGACTATTACCCTTGTCCTCTCTTCTCAGAGAAACTTCCTGCAATGAGTTGTCCAGGTTTCTGGACAGTGCTCATGTGACTAATAGTTATATTCTATTTTTAGCTTTGGCTGACATAGTTGCCAGGAATACTTGCGTATTAAACCACTGCACGATGTTTTTTAAATGAGTGCCATGTACAGTGCTATAGGAAGACAGACAGAACTGGGACACAGGTGGACATGGTTCCAGTCATGTTTCACACTTCATTTTATGGTCTTGAGATATAACTGTATCTTAAGCTTTCCCCGAAGTCCCTTTCTCCTGGTCATCCTAAGGAGATTGCCTTCTGCTTCTGTTGCTCTGAGTGCTTGCATGGCCAGAGAAAACTGAAATAAGTTGATGTGTTACTTTACATTAAAAAATGTAAAAAAATAACTTTTTTTTTTTTTAATCCATGTTGTCTCAGGTACCAATTAAGAATGTGGGTACAGGGATTAGCACAGCTGAGGTGGAAGCATATGGTAGCATACGTGGGAATTTTTTAAGCCAAGTTTGCTGCCTAAAAAGACTTCATGTGTAACTACTTCAGTCACAGCACTTGATACCTGTTAGAGCCTTTAGAAGGACTGCAATTTTTGCTGCCCTGCTTCAAAAGGCTATTTTTCTACTAAGATTGTTTTCTAAAGGGTAGCGGTGAGAATTGCAGAAGCAATAAATAGTAACCATTGGCCGCTGTAAATGGAAGAGTGTTAACTGGAATCTAAAAATGCTATCCAGTCTGCTGCATCCGGGTCCATGAGGGGCAGTCCAGTGAATCTCAGTCCTATTATCATGGATGTGCAACTTGTAAAAATCAAGTTATTTTCTACTGGTTCCTTCTACTGGTTGTTTTCCTTCTGGAAAGAGAGACTTTGTTTTTAGCCCAAGCTGTATCTGTTTCTTTGTCCCCATTACCTCCTACAAAAAAGCAATTTGTTTCTGCCTTTCTTCTCACTCTTCCATACCAGATTATTTGAGAGTTCAGCAGCTTCTCAGCTTGGCCCTGGTGGGCTCAGAACTAAAATCTCACCTGTTCTGGATGGCTGGTGCTTTTCAGAATACACTTGGTTCATGAGCAACAGGGGTCCTGCAAGAAATGTAACTGAAGCCAGGGAGATGTCCAGCCGATCCTTTGGCATAGGTGTGGTATGAATTGGTTAGCGGAAGATCCTGCTTTTTGGAAGACATACAGAAAGGATGAGAGAAGTGGAATTTTGCTGCAGGGGTGAGGGAAATGTTGATCAAAGCTCAGAGGCTGTAAGAGATGATGAAGGAAAAAAATCATATTCTCCCTGAATATAGGCAAGACTTCAGGAATCCAGATTAGCCAAACAGCCTGAGACTTGAGGTGTTTTGAGCATGTTCTCTCTGGGATACCTCAAAGGGACTTGATCATCAGAAAAGGATGAGCATGCAGCCTCTGAAGCTGCTGCCCTCTGTTCTCTAGATCAAAAGATTATTTAATCTCTCTGAGAAACGTCCAGTGCCCGCTTTGCATTTCAGCTGGTGCATGTACCAGGCCAAAAAGGAGCCGTTACTACCAGTACTTAGAAACCGGCCCCTGGCACTGTGTGCCAGCATGCCAAAACACGTGCTCTCTGCCTTTGGGGCAGTGCCTGCCTGTGTTTGTAGTGAGTTCTGCCCCCACTACCCTGGTGCTTCATGATGCACCTCCCATGATTTCCAAGGTGAAAGGCTGAGCAGTGCTGTTGACCTGAGTGAATTCTTCTTGCTTTTATACACTGCTTGGAGAATCTTTCTCTGGATCATTTGCTGTTATATATGGATGGTTTGAACATTTAAAAATGTATCCTTGTAACTGTGCCAGAGAGAAGTGCTAGTCCCACTTTGGAGATGTAGAAATGGGAGGCTGGATGACATGGCCCAGCCCTGGTTGCTCCAGGAGCTTGCGTGTCATGTCCCCAGACTATTACCATGCCTTGGCCTTGGTCCTCAAGGGCTAGTTTGCAGAGGGGAGAATGAAGTATGAAGGTGACTGAGGAGGTAACTGGGGGATAAGAAGGGGATATGTCCATGTTCGTGTCACCATGATGCTGTGCCAGCAGCTGCCTCAGCTCCCTGCTGCAACTCAGCTGGGAGAGGTGCCAGTGGGTGCCCAGCTCAGTGCTGACAGGCAGCTACTTATCTTTTATGCTCTCCTGATCCATCCTATGTGAAGCATTATCATCTGTACTGCTGACGCTGGACAGCTGCTCTCTGGCACACCTAAGAGGGTGGTTTGCTTCCAGATTTGTTTGGATGGCCAAAATCTAGCTTCCCCAGAGCGTGCAGCCTGGGCAGGGTGTCATGTCTACCCACTCCTTTTTTACTCCATAGGAACAATGTGAGCTGTAGTTTTTATTTCAAACTGTTCTAGAGCTGGCAGCCTTTCTTACAGATTGAGTGGTCCTGAGTGGTGAAAGGTTGGTCAATGCCATGCAAGTCTGGAACCCTAAAAAAGTGCATGATTTATCTTAAGAGCTGCTTGAAGACTGGCTGAAACCAGTCTTGATTCTTACCTTGCTTCTTTCATAGTGCCAGCCTTTTAGGCTGGGAAACCATATGGCTCATCTTTCCCAGGAAAATGATTGGTGATCTTCAAGGTTTGGCTCTGTAATGAGTATTGGTTCTCCTGAGAGTAATACAAAGGCAGATCACTTTTTACCCTGTAGCAGAAGAAATGTCCCTGGAGCACTTTTTGGTCTTAGTCATATAAAACATACTCTATGATACCATAAAAACCCTGGGCTTCCTGAATGTCAACTTGAGTTTTAATTTATTTTCCAAAATAGCAAAAATTCTGGAAAGTGTGTATTTTGTGGTACTTTCTTCAGGATCACCTGCTGGCTGCACCTACTCCAGCTTCTGGAAAAATCTAACTTGAGTTTGCTTCTTGTGTGTTCAGGCCACCTTATTACTTCAGGGAGCCACCTGAGAAGTGTGTTAATGGCCTTTTGCCAACACGCCCAGCTCTATAAAAACCACTGAGATGAACCTGCTCCAGCTGCTGAAAGCCAGAAACAACTACCCTCTTGTCTACACCAGGAAAACTACAACTTGTTAATTTGCCATCGGCCAGCAGCTGCTCTCGGGCTGGCAATAGTGGAACTGGTAAACGGAGCTCAGGCATATTTAACACTGTAATAAAACATAATTTAGAATTACAGAGCAGACTGGTAATGCTGCCTATTATCAAGGTTGTTTGACACTTCCCATTATAAGACTCTATTTTCAGCCACTCACAACTTTGCCAAATTTTAACAGCTTGCACTGAGATTTCTTTAACTCGGTGTCTGCCTCTTGCTGAATATTCTGTTATTGTTGTTTAAAAAGAAAACCCATCATTTAGACAGAGCAGCTCAGCTGTTTCTAAGAAAGATGACTGAGAACATGTCTTGTTAGTCCTGTTAAATTTAGGTGACCTTTTCTTTTAATAGCTCAGAGGCAGGATTTGGCAATAGCGGGGAGCCGCTGTCAGAGGTGCTTGTGCTCTTTCTATGAATATTGACCAAAATAGGCTGAAGTGCAAGTCCTCAAAACATTTCAGTTAACACCAGCTAGCAGGTCTTGAATTCATAACAGCTAATTGCCCCAAAGAGGTGATGCCTGTGGGCTGTGCAAGTCTGGTCCTCTCAACAGGGAAGCTGGTTCCTACCCAGAGCATGGGTCTGTGGGGGGGGTTGGGGACATGTGGTGCCCAGCTTCCCCATGGCTCTTGAGTGAGCCTGGGCCATACAGAGGAGAAGGCTGAAAGACTTAAATGGTGCAGAATGCGATAGTGACCACAAGGGCAATTTTTGTGTGCTTTAAAGAACTTTAAGGTCTGTGTAATAGGCATGTGTAATATAGATGGCCTATAGATAATAAGTGTGTATACACCTGTACATTGTTCATGGTATATGTTTGCTTAATGCATTCCTTCTAACTGTGTCTTAAGCTACAAAATGCAAGCCAAAAATTAAAGCTTGTCAATGACTTAATTTTTTTCCCTGAATATAGCCATAGAAATCAGGTTATAATTGTGGAACATGATTGACAATCAAAATTGAATTGCTTCTGGTCTTGTTCGCTGGAGGTTTTCCCCCAGTAATATGTGGCTTTTTAGTTATTCTTTGCTTTTCTATTAAGTCACTGTTGAAGTTGGGTGCTATTCCTGCCTGTGTGTTGCAGGTGCTGGTGAGATTTTGATCCATCCCTACAGAGACCCAGGCCCTGTCTTCCCCTGGCCACTGCCAGTGGCTGGAGGAGGAAGAGAAGGGAAGCAAAAACACCTAAGTCCCTTTAGCCAAGCAAGGAAGTCTGTATCTGCTTTTGCTGTGCTGCCAGTCTACCAGTTACAGTAGCTACAGTCTAGCCATTAAAATTGCCTTATACTTTAAGTTTTGTATTAGACTATTTGTATTGAAATTGCAGGAGCATCTCATGGCTTGTCTTGCAGAGCTCCTAAAATCTGCAGACTCAGCATCTCCAGGTTGGCATACGAGCAGAATTAGTCTTTATCTGCTGCATATCTACAGCTGCAAATAGTAGGGCAGCTGAAAGCCTACACCAAAGGGCTCAGAGAATCATGAAATCAATTATATTACTTATTTCCAGGCAAACTGGATTACAGTGGAGTTCAGGCATCCAGACACATAAGCTTACAGCTGAAGATGAGGCATGGCTGCAGGAAGACTGCACTTACATTTAAAAATAACATTTGAAAATTTAATTAAAACTCATACCTTCATTATCCACATTCTCAGTGCATAATGATATCAGGTTAAGACACTTTAAACCTAAGGAAATTTTGTATTTTTATAGTCCCAATTTTTTTAACAGGCAGTGTTTCTCCTGCTTCCCTGGTTGGCATGAGAAGCCCACCCAGATAGAGGAAATTATGGAAAAAAGTAAAACAGAATATAACTCAAAAGACTGTCAAACACATGTAGTTTAAAAGAAATAGTGCAAGATGGTTTCTCCTTTTTTTTCCTATTATCTGCTTTGTGAAACCATTCTCAGGCTGAAGGTGGATGGGAATCCTTTAATGACCCATCAATAAAACCACTTAGCAGAGCTGAATAGCAGCTCTGACAGGTGACCTTTCTTTTTTCAGAAGTGCTCTATTAGTTCTCATTATCTTGCCTCTAGGTCATTCTGGGGGTCTTTCAAGGCCCCTTCCTTTTCTCCTCTGAAATAAACTGTATTTCATTCCATCTGGAGCTGAGTCCATGTCATTTGTTGGGACAATATGTAATTCACAGGAGATGCCTGTGGAAGAATACCTTGCTTGCCGTGGCAGAACTGCTGTCATTGAAGAAGAAGCTGAAGCAGAGGAAGAAGGGTGGTGGGCTGGACGGGACCTTAATGATCAACTAGTTCCAACCCACCTGCCATGGGAAGAGACATCTTCCACTAGACTGGGTTGCTCCAAGCCCCTTTCAACCTGGCCTTGAACACTGCCAGGGGTGGGGAAGCCACAGCTTCTCTGGACAACCCTGTTCCAATGTCTCACCACCCTCATAGTAAAGAATTTCTTCTTAACGTCTAATCTAAATCTACCCTCTTTCGGTTTAAAAGCATTCTGCCTTTTCCCATCACTAAATGCCTTTGTAAAAAGTCCCCCTCCTGATTCAAATCACACAGAGCAGCAAAGTGCTCATACCTTGCCTAATTCTCCATAATTGAGGCTGGTGGTGTCACATCTCCCCCTCTCCCGGGCATGTTTTATAGAGCAGTTGAAATAATCTGCCTCTCCTCTGGCTACCTCTGTGAAGCTCTTCCATTGCTCCAATTTTTCTCCAAAAGCTATGAAGTCAAGAAGTAACTGTTTGGTGTTCTATTTGCTTAGCAAAGGTGCCGCTAGCAGTTTTCCAGGCTTGTCCTCATACAGGTGCTACTTAGTTATTCCCAGCTCTCTGATTTCTGGGATTAGAAGAAGCAATTAAATTCTTTCTGCTATGGTGCATTAGCTAAGCTCGTGAAATTCAGTGGTTTTATAGCTGCCAAACAAGTCTTTTTTAAAAGCCCTTGCATCAATATTATTTTTATTCCTGTGACTTGTTTTGTGCAACTTGGATCTTTGCAACAGTTCTGGTAGATGGTAGTGATGAATAAATAATCAACTCTGTTGGTAAAATGGTGCATTTTGCTCTGATTTACTTGCAGATATTTGAAGTGGATATGAAATTGGGCAGAATTGATGTGGAAGGGGAGGCAGAAAGAAACAGCTTTTTACTGAGGTATCTGTTTCTTTGAAGTAAACTGAAATGTTATGCCGCAGTATTGTGACCAGTACAGTCTAAGATTGTCCATATTTCAAGTTTTAATGGCAGCCTTTTCTTGCCCAGTTATGCTTTAGACATGAAAATAATTTTTCTGAGGCTTTAGCAGGTGAAAGAAGAAACTTTGCTTAGAAAGAACTAGAAATGAAGTCTCTGCAGACATGTTTTCTTTTTCTAAATGCTGACAAATAACTCCTGCCAAATACTACATAAAGAAGAAAAAGAAACATATGGCAGTTCAACAGGAGTGAAAAGATGAGCTAATCCAGCATCCAACAAGTCTTTGGATGAGACTATAATAAAACCAACCAGCCTTTATCATGCTTGATAGCACCACTATAATTAGGAGTCTGTCACCAGGTTCATTAAGAACCCTTAGCCCTATTTTCTGGGGTTTATAGTCTGATAGCAAGAGTCACTTTGGGTTGCAAGTTGGCATACTAGAGCTTGCTGTGCAGAAGGCTCAAATCTAGCACACAGGTTTTAAATAAACTGACGGTTAAAAGTTAGGGGGGGATTGTGCCAGTGAAGAGCTAGTTGTGCTTATAGTCTGTTCTAAGGGTTTAAGGAGTCAGTCTCTAATGTGATTTATTTGCCTTTAGCATAAAAAATATAAGTGTGTGGTTTAATACCCTGATGTGCTCTCTTAAACTGCCATGTAAGGAATTAAGAATGTAAGGAATCAAGATTTGTATTTGTTTTTTCCCCCTCCCTTGGTTTTATGATTCATACATCTGCCCTAGCAGGTGCTGCTGCTGCAGAGCTGGGGTCTAGCATTTAGTGTACTCTACCTTGAAAATGTACTTGTGACAAAACTCATTCCTTACAAGTCAAGTTTTCAATATTAGGGAGAAATGTGGCAGACAAGGTGAAAATCCAGCCTCCTTTCTCCGTCCTTGAGGCTTAGTCAGCTGCTGGCAGAGGGACCGGCTGTGCAGAAGGTGCCACAGTTGTATACACAGGCATGCAGTTAATACTGTATAAAGAGGTTTAAGCTTTGGGAAATGTCCATTTTCTTCTGAACTCAGAATTATTGCATATATACTTCAAGGTACCAGAAGCTGAAAGAAGTCATCTCTTAAATATCTTTATGATGTGTTGTCCTCTCTCCCTTGCTGTGCTTGAGTTTTTCAGCACTTCAGGATGTCTGATGTAGCTATTTGTGTATGTCCACAGGAGACATGGCAGAGCTCTCACAATAGCATCTCCTCTGCAGAATGTGTATCTAGTAATGAAAGGTCAAATATTTGTATGTTAAGGCTGTGGGTTTGGATTACAGCTAGATGCCTGATGAGATTTTCAGAAACATTGAGGCTACCCTGCAGCCTTGTGTGCTAGACTCTTTAAGAGTCTGGCGTAAAAGGAGTAACTAAGCAACCTCAATAACTTGAGCAAAACCTGAGTAGGTCAGTCCTGTCCCAGTATGATTCAACCTTCTGACTTGTATGTGAAAGCAAAGGTGAACTGAGGTGTATCCAGTTCACATTTAATATACAGTAAATGTTAACTTTGCCTCCCCAACACTTCAGGGGAGGCTTTGATGTTCATTTGATGAAGGTGAATAGGTTGGGGGAGGATTTAAGTTCGTGAAGTGCTGCAGTAGTCCTAAGGCCAACAGGGCGGGTAGCCGACTGATGCATCTGAATGATCATTGTAGAGAAGAGATTTAAAAACCACACACACAAGTGCTGGAGACCAGGCAGGGGGTGAATCTCACAACCCCACCGCCCCCTGCTGTGCTGCTGCTGCTTGCCAGCAAGAAAATCTGTGCCGCTTTTCTGACAAAGAGACCTCCCCAGAGGTCTACATTTATGAATTAGTAATTCATAAATTAGCAGCTGTAGGATGGCAGTCTCTTCAGAGGGCTATGCCAGCTTTTGCTTTCTCAAATGAGATGCTGACCCATAGAGACTGTGCCCATAAACTCAAGAGTTGAGAAATCCTGTCCCTTGAAGAGACAACATGCTGTTGAAGCCATCGTGCCTTGTCTCTAGGTGGGATACTTTGAAACCCCATGGGAGCCAGGAGCAGATCCCTTGGCCCCCAAGCCCCTGATCCGGCTGTACACATTCAAACCCTGCTGGCAGCCCTGCCACCGACTTCTGACCTAGCTGGCCAGGGAGGACAATACAAAGGAGAGAGTGATAACATATGTGCCTCTATAGATACAAATTCTTGGCTTCCTCACCTATATCTGCTGGCAAGCACGTGGTAGGAAGCAGCTGTTGACACAACTAGTTGCACTACAGTCTTCATTTGGGCCCTGTGCTTTCCAGCAGGAGCCATGAAACATGGATTTGAACCAAACTGTGACAGCCTTCTCCAGAAAGAAGGAGAGATCGTGTAAAGAACAAGGGACACAGGAAGGCAGGGACCCCTGCTCAGCTCTTAGTGCACAGAGGTGCAAGACCAGGGCTTCTTGCATGAGTGAAGAGGTGAGGGAGGGCCTGGGCAGACACTGCAGCTCAAGGTGATCTCTCTGGATGAATAGCTACTTGGAGCAGACATTACAAGAAAGCACATAGCAAATCGTAGCATACCTGTAAACAGAGGCATGTATAACCTCCAGGGGGAACGTGGTGAATGAGTAAGATTCATTCAGCCATCTTCAAAAAGCCACCAGTGGCGTGGTGCATAGAAACCGCTCATGCTAACAACTTTGATATTGCCACAAAAGACTGGCATCTTGAAGATTAGTGTGTGAACATGTGGGACCTTTGTGAGTATGGTTTTGATCATTAGAAAAAAACAAGCTGAGATATTCGATCAAGAATATAAAGCTGATCACAGAAAGAAGCCACTGTACAACAATCTCATTGAAAAGAAGGCTTTTTAAATTTTCCATTAATTAGAATATATTTGATCTCTTGGCTTCATCTTAATTTAGAGAGAAATGCAGAAATACCTTCCAATTTGTGTTTCACAGCAGAAGCTTGTGTAACCCTTCCACTGCTGGCATTTTCAAACTACAGTATAAACTACAAAAGGAAAAGTTGCAGTTGATGTGGAAAATACAATCTGTGTGTACAAAGTCTTCTAGTTTAAAACGCCCATTTGATATTCTCCCAGAAGGTGTGACAGCTCAGCTTATTAGCAGGGCTTTTTTTTTCAGTTGCATTGTTAATCATTTTTCTGAAAAAATCAGCCTTAAAATGAAGAGGAAATGTTGTCATGTTTTTCTTTTTTCATTCCTTCTTTTTATTTCCAACAGATGTATGACAATTCTTATCATTTCTGTGTGTATGTAATTCACAAAAATACATAGATACACATATCTGATGTTACCACTTCTGGGAACTTCAGAATTCATTAGCTGATGCTTTGCATCTTCCTCTTCTGCTGCTGAGTATGGCACTAGCCACTCTCAGAAAAGCCTATTAAAAAAACATCAACTCTCAAACAGCAAGGATAGAGTCTGGATGTTCATCTTCACTAAAACATGCCAGCTGTTCCTCTCTTCAAATAAGAAAATTAGGTGTTTGTCTGTTTTTTAATACCTTGTTACCAAATTTTACTTACAAAAACAGGATCACTTTTGATTGGAGTGACCCATAGATCAAATACTTTCAGAAAAGTGGGGTTTTTTCGTATTGCATTAGGAGTCAAACCATCGTGCTGCAACTATCAAGCTACAAAGTTTCATTTTTTCCTAACTATTCTGGAACTAATAAGTTTTTTAAAATTGCCCAAAATTGTAATGGTTGTGCTGCGGAGATCGAACATTTCCCCCTCCTTGTTCTCAAGCTTCTGAGTTCCATTTTGAAAGCTCCCAGTGTTTGGCAACTTCTGAGTTTGGCAAAACTATAGAGTGAAAATAAAAACCAAACAAGGAGCAAAACCAGCAATTTTCACCCTGATAGGGAACCTGGGTGGCACACCGTCAGCTCCCCTGGGAGGCATATGTCCTGGGAAAGTAGTGCTGTACCCGTGCTTGAGGACTAAATGTTGTCTATCCATTGTGCATTTTGTCTTGCTAGTAGATGCCTAAAAGTTTTACTGTTCACTCCTCTTACAAGTGCTCTGAGGCAAAAGTTGTTATTTCTTCTGTTGCTATACTCTCCTAAGTGTTTAAGTTCCCCATTCGTTTAGTATTTCCCCTGGCTTCAGGAGGGGAAGTCTGCTACTCCAGTTCCCTCCTCAGCCTTTTGCAGTCCTCCTGCCTCACCAGCCGCCTCCTCTTCCATTTCTCAGCAGTTCCTTATGGCTCTTTTGAAGAGCAGCAGTCTATACTTGGCATGATTCTTGCCTTTTTCATTAGTGTCATTGGTAAACACATCATGGAGAGGTTAAATTGCCAGTGCTTATTAATTTCATTCTGTTGTTCTTGACTGTAAGGAGCTGAACAAGTGCTGTCTGTCTTCAGGCTCAGGAAGAGGCCACCAGGTTACACTAGTCTCCAACTTATCTGAAAATTCTGGTTTTTGCGAAACCAGAAATATGACAATTATTTTTAGCAGAACCCCTCATTTACCAAAGTTGATGATTTAGGTTTTCCATTTGCCCAGTGTAAGATTGTTTTGCAAACCCAATGTACATTTATAGTTACAAGCATCCATTTAAAAACTGGAATCCCTGAGTAGGGAAGTGGAAGAGCCCTGTACTTGCTCAGCATGCTGTGCGGGGTAACGTGATGCGAGAAGCCAGCCTAAGCATTCACAGTGCTCTCTTCCCAAAATCTTTTCACAGTACTTACTGCTTTCTGCTCACAAAGAGGAAGGGCTGGGAAGCATTTCTAGGCAAACAGAATTATTTTTCAGGAAGGGTTTTGCTTGTGAGAAAGGGAGAAGTTTTTACCTTTGCAGGCAAAGAAAAAAAAGAGGAAGCAATGAGGCCTCAGGCCTGAGCAAAAGCAGACGCTTAAAAGCGCTGTGGTGGATTGAATCAACGCAGTGTGTGTGTTTTGGATTTGTGCACACATGGTAAGAAAAGCCAGCAAAAGTCTTCATGGGATTTTACTGAGAAGAAGTTAACACAGATGCCAAATCCATTTATCATTTCTTTGGTTACATGCCACTATCCCTTATGACCTTCTCCAGTCTTGGAGCAGTGAATGCTTTCTCTCCCGGTGCATATGCTTGGTTTGTTTTTAACTACTTCCTCACCACTCCACTACTCATAGGTTTAGTGGCACCAGGAATTTTCCCCTTTATAGGGGGCTAGGTGCATTGCTTTAAGAAATATAAGTATTTGGAGAGGGAACAGAACTGACCCAGAAGCAGCTTTGGTGGATTTGAGGGAATTTGGCGGAGAGGGTGTTTATGATAGGACTACTAGTATTCAGGACTACTCAGGATGTACTCCTTTTTCCAATTAATAACTTGCAATTTTTCTCCACCCTGTTTTCCGCCATCAACCCACCATTAGAAAGGGTAGGTTCCACAACCACCCATCTGTTTGCGGTCTACCTGAGGAAGCTGGTATAAGGTTAAGTTCTTCCCTAGTCTCCTCGTGCAGCCCTAGGGAAAGTGGTGTGCCTCAGTTGCTCCATCTGAAAACGCAGGCAATTCAGAGCTTTCCTGCACTTCCGTTCATTGCTTTTGCGGTCATTCCCTTCCATTATTGCTTGAAGACAGACTACAACATGTGCTACTAACACTCCTTGGCTGAATGTCCAAGAGGCTCCCCTTTGGCCATACTTTTGTTTTGACTCTTCTCTCATCCTCTGAGCTGCAGGTGTTGACATCAAGAGCTGTTGGGCAGATCACTACTCCTCCTCCAACCACAATTGTATCAGCTGTTCCCAAGGTCAGAATTAGCAGCGATAAACAGTTTAAATAGTAGGTCTTTACACACCTGGCTTTTTTTGATAGAAATGGGCAAGGGACCATCATCCAAATGGTTCTGCTGGCAGCTTTGAAGGTTGGTAATCCTCACAGGAAGCTGGACAAGCACTGGGCTGAGGGCATTTGCTTCTTCAGCTGGTGGAGCTGGGAGATGGTGTTTGGTCACAAGCTGTGACTAGTGCTTGTGACTTGTGTTGTGGTAAATCATTACTCTTGGGCTGTGCTTGAAAAAGTTGGGTAATGATGTAGTTAAGGAAGTGTGTGCTTCAAACCTGAAGTTGTGTTGCCCTGTGCATGCTTAGCTCTGTTATGTGGTTATGGGATCCAAGGGGATTTGTCATGGCTGGGTGCCACAGTTTGCTTTCTGAGTGTTAATAGAACAGAATACTTTAGAGAAGATGATCACTGAGCTCACCTCACTCTAATCCTTGGTGGGTGGAGGACAGCAAGCATGTGTTTGGGCCTGACAACAAAAGTTGGTGTTGTGGGAATTTAATCTAGGTAACGCCCAACCGATGCTTGAGAACCCTGAGATTCAACAAGTGCAGTTATATACAGAGAATTTAGTCAGGGTAATAGTGGAAAAGGATCTTTTGGTCTTCTCATAGCCTAGTTAAACTAGGGTGCTCTTTCAGTCTGGTACAGAGATATGTGAATATGGATTTAGAGGAGAGATGCTCCATGAAGCTTTGTGAGCAGAAGGCCGCTTAAGTGGTGATACTGCAGAAGGAGGAATTAGACTTTCTTCTCTACCCTTCATCAGCAAAACCAGAGGGAGAACTTCCAGCTTCTGTGGCTTCTCCTCTGTCCCCACTAAAGTTCACCACCACCTCAAACTGTGCTTTTGTGGGACAAAATTTTTGGCCTGTGTCTGTGTGTATATGTGTGTGAGGCAACACCATATAGATACACACCCTTCCTTTGTACTCTTTTAATAGTTTTTCACAGGACTGATCCTGCCTATTCTTTTCCCCTATTGTTTTTGGCAACCTTTTCCTGAGTTGGGTTGTTCCCACGCAGCACAGCATGGCAGCACTGCTGATGGTGGGCCATGCGGCCGGGACACATCAGCAGTGGTTTAAGCAGAGTGCTGCCAGGACTTTGTTGTGAATCTTCAGCCTCATCCATGTCTGTTGTTCTGTCTGTGTGCCCGTGCTCTAAACTGGCTCAGTGACGTGCTGCAGAAAGCACTTCTGTGGAAGGAGTGGTCACCTCTAGTGGAGGGTGTAGGAACTGATCGCTGTAGGAGAAGGGGAAGGACTGGAAATGTCTCTAGTCAGTGCTGTCTTCAGAGGATGTCTTCCATGAAGTGATGCCCTAAAACTCTGCTGCTGGTGCTTTCAGCACTGCGGTATCAGAGACGGCTGCGCTTTCCTCCAAAGTGGACCGATAAAATCTACTTCCATTGCACAAAGCTGCATTACTCCCTTTTGTGGAGAAGGAGCTGAGTTTCCCTGTGGTCCTTAGCAGAAATTTACCTCCTTTGTTTTCAAAGGTGTCTGTTTTGGAAAATCTTCATTTAAGTCTTCACTTTCCTTGGAGCCTGACTTCAAAATCAAGAACAACAAAAACTCACTGGGCAAGTGAAACTAAAGGCTTGGTTTCTCCCTTGATTTGTGGTGATGTTTACCAAGGACTGACTTTGACTGACAGGCTCTCAACAGGAAAAAAAAAGGATCCACACTGAAATATGCTCTTCTTCTAATTAGCTTAATGGGAAAACGAGCTCCTTACATCTTTTCTTTCTCTTCCAGGTAAATCCATAATTAACCCAGTTTTGGTACATTCTTCTGACCAAATGCTTCCATTCTTGAATCTGCTTCATCTTCTTCATCATGATCGGGTGATTAAATCCCATCATTTTGGAGAAGTAATTCAGAAGGCTGAATTCTGGTATTTTCTCTGGACATTCACTTTCTGCCAAAGTCCTGTGTAGTCTTTGAAGTTGCTGTCAGCATAGATTTGGCCTCTACAAAAACCTATTTGAAATGAGAACTACTATTATCCAAGGGCTTGCTTTTGGATGGAGTTTTAGGTAATGGCACTAATATAGTTCAGTCTGACGTATATTTAATAATCTCCGTGGAATTCCAATATTTGAAATTTGGATTGAGAAAACTGGCTGTCCCAGCATTGTCTGTCCAACTGTGCAATCTCCTAAAGCCTTGTGGACACCATTAAAGTTTCTCATTCGAACTTGAATACCACTCTAATGAAATTAAATCTTCTGGCAACATGTTTGCTTTTCTTAGGAGCTGCTTAAAAGCAGTCAGTAACAGGATGTGCTGACAGTGTGCTGGATGGTTTCTAGCAGTATGGTACAGCTGCTCTAGGTGCGTTGCCCAACCAGCTGTTTTACAAGGCTCCCATTGCAGGGTCTGCACTCATTACCACCAGGTAACTGCTGAGGCAGCACATGCTGGGGTATTTTGGACCTGTTCCATGTCTTGTTCTCCAGAGGCAAGCCACTCCAGTTTGTAAAGATACCTCAAAATAGAGGTGTTTGCTATCCAATGAACATGTGTTATTTGGCTTAACATATGAAAACATGAGCTAGGGTTTTCTTATGCCTGTTGGCAAAAAGGCGTTCTTTTAAAGAAATGCCAATAATAATAAGAGCTACTTCAAATAAGGTCTGAGTTTCTTGACTAGGAGTGGGAAATTATGTAGATTACCAACCCTGAGAACCCTCTGATACTCAGTGTCATGATTAGAGGGTGTGAAAGTCTATTTGAGGACTTGGCTAATTTAAACTACTTAAGTTCCACAGCAAAAAAATCACTTCAGGTAATGCATGACATCTGTGTTTTCCAGCAATAAGAGCTCAATATGCTGCAGAAGGCATAGTTTGTGACCTTCTCTAATTTTGAAGCAACGCTTGCACTAATGACTGTTTTTCAGGGCTTGAGGAGGGGATAGTTTTGATCATTAGGTTCCAAGCTGAAGTTACATGATAGAAGGTTGAATAGACATGTTGGGTGTTTTGCAGCATGACATGGTCTGATTTGTTGGCCTTGGAAGATATAACTGGAAGATAAGGTGGCAGCTTTTTTACAAGGAAAGCATTTGGATTTTACACTTGATTTAAGAATCTTTTGCTCTTATGTGTGCCTATACCTATGACTTAAACCACATTTGTTGACCACATATGGAACACTGGAAGGCAAGAAGCACGTAATGTGTATGCGAACTGTAGTGTTATGGTTTTAACTGCATGTGTATATATTTTTAGATATATATTACTGAATGCTAATTTGTATCATTAAAACTTCCTACAACATCCTTGAGAACCACTGCTACTAGGAGAGTGTCATCCCTTGTGTCCCATCTAGCATTTGTGTTAACAGGTTGTCCTTACTACCCTCTAAAAATCTGCTTTCTGCTGCCTTGCCCTCCTTGAGCTCCAGAGAGACTCAAGCCTCCCATGAGAACTAGGGTCTGTGGTTTGGAGACTTCCTTGAGTTGTTTATAGAAGACCTCATCTACTTCTTCAGTGTGCGGTCTGCAATAACCTCCCATCACAATGCCACCATTATTGGTCTCTTTTCTAATGCCAGTCCACAAGCATTCACCCAGCCTATCATCCAACCCATAAATGAGCTCTGCACATTTGAGCAGCTTTTTCATCTAAAGGGCAACAATTCTTCATCGCTCCATTTTGTTAGGTGGATCTCTCTAGTAGCGTTCATTGCTCAAGAGAGTCCCATAGTCATGAAAGTCAAGGTGCTGCCCGAGTCATGTGGGCAGACGTTATTTGCAGGAATTGTCCACTCCTACCTGAGCTTTTGCCTTTAAGGTGAAGGAGAGTATTACCTGGACTCCTACCTTTGCCACCTTCATGTATTCCATGTCTCCCATGACAATGTCACTGATGCCTACATGGATGAGCAACAGGGTGATAGTTGAAGAGACAGGTTATCTTCAGTTGTGTTTCTACATCATCCCAAATCTGGCGCCCCACAAGTAAAATGTCTCCCATGACAGCATCTTTCATCAGTAGATGGGTGCAGAAAAGAATCTCCAGACACTGTCACACAGCCCTTCCTCACGGTGCTCGTGCTCAGTTCAGGTCTTGTGAGCCTTGAAACCCCGCTTCATGGATCTTGTTCCCCATCCTGGACTATTATGGCACAGAATCAGACCTGTGCATTCAGATCTGAGGGCAGAGAAGGAGTCTCTGTCCTGGCGCAGAAGTCCCAAGCTGCTAGCTGCTCGTGAGTCTCCATCCATCACATGCTTACATATTTCCCCTCAGTGTCCTCGTTCCTCTCATTGTGTGACTGGGGCTCTTGCTTTTGCAACAACATGAAGACCCTGTTTGTCTCCTATTGACCATCTACTTTCCTCCTCCCACAGCCCCCTTCTGTGGGTGCCCAGTGCCCCATAACACTGCACTTTCTGGGGGAGGCTGTGGAGGAGGCTGGGGTCACCTCCTCTCTCTGGGCCGTGGCTGCTGCTTTGCTAGGGTGCTATCTTTAGGCATTGCTTCTGATCCAGAACCTGCTAATTCAGCTGGGAGGGGTGAAGTGCACCTTGGCTTCTTGTAGAGGAAGATAAGGAAACGAATTGCTGCGTATTCCCTGCTGCACAGTGTTTTGCAGGAGTCTCACTAGGACAGGAGGATGTGGTGTAGGTCTCTGGCAAAGGGGGCTGTGCTGGGCTGGAGGGATCCTGGGAGGAGAAACCTCACTGGGGTTTCTGGGTAGCCAAGCTTGACTTTTCATAATTAGTGTCTAAAAAGGTTAGTCCTGACAACAGTGAGAAAATACTTCTTGCTTTCTTGTCTCCAGGCATCCTATTAACAGGTTTGCTGCAGTCAGGGTTTCAATTTCAAGAGTACAAAAGAACTGTAGGGTTGCTTCTTTCCCCTGTGTGTTTATCCTACAGGGTGTGGTGATACGTTTTCTTCTGGACTCTTCTCCCCACCATTGCCAAAAAAGCCCAGGTTCTCCAATTTTGATAAGTCACCTTTGCCATTAATAACCACCTTTGGGATAACTTCCTAAGCTACTTGAGAGTTCTCCCAGGAAAGTCAATGGATCTTTTTGTTGTGTTGTTGGTTGGGTTTAGTTTTCTTAAATTGTGAAGTGTCTTTTCTTCATTCAAATACATACCTCAGCCTCATCAAAATATTAATAAGTAGGTTTTTATGCATAAGTATTTATTTCCAGACCCAATTTGTGGCTGTTATGGTTTGTTGGATCAGTGATTTCATTTTTTAATGAAAATTCTAAGGAGGTTTTATTATGAAATGCAGTGTCTTGCAAAGAGCTATTAAGTTTTAATGTGTCAATACCTACTTTTCTTTTAAATTACTTTCAAAACTTCATACCTGCTTAATTTATCCTCAATTCTTCTCATTTTAAAAGTCTGGGTGACAGGAGGCTTCTGTCCCTGTAATGATTTGGAAAAAAGAAAGAAATGACTTTTGAGTCCAATTCAGACTTGCAAAAGGAAGCGATGCTCTAGAGTAACATATAGAATGATTCCTTAGGCCTATATTGATTTTCAAAATGCCTTTTGAGAAGGTGGTGGAGGGGAGCCATTTTAAAAACCAATGGCTAAGTTTAGTCTCATGGTCCCTCAGTGAAGTGAGTTGATGTGATCCTTCTAGCATGGAAACCAGGACACACAGGAGAGGAATTTTGGCAGAAGGATGGCATTACCTATATTCACACACTGACTGCCAACTGGAAGTGAAGCTACAGCTCTTTCACCATGGTTTCATGTTTAAGGCAGTGCTCCCACATTAGCTCCTGTGAAGCTGAGGGGAGAGGAGGGAAGGGGGGGAAATCTGTTGCTTATTTGGCCCTGCACAAGTTACAAGCCCTGTGCAACATCAGGGAGGAGGACACAGGAACGGCATGGCTGTTGGTGAAAATGCATGCCCCAAAGATGGTTTACAGTTTGTTGGCAAATGACTCGATTTTGTTCCAGCTTAAGCTGTAAACAAAACTATAAGCTCTAAGTGAACTGGATCCTACAGCTGTTCACCACATCTGGGCTTTTGTAGGACTGACCCTGTCAGCCACTCCCACAGCAAGGCCCTTGCAGTGTGTTGTCCCCAGACAGATCAGCAGAATCCATTAGAAAACTGGATTTGCATTTGCCAGGGCTTTGCTGGCCTCTAACACAGGCCTGGCTGAAAGGAAAATGTTGCTGGAAGATGTCTGGAGAGCCCCTGTCCATGGGGTTGCCTGTTTGTTTGTCAGTGCTGAGAGAGGCCATTTTGTGTTGCTTGGAGCACTCTGTTCTCCAGCCCTTGCTGGGCTGCACCGGGAAGACAAAGATGGGAGAGAAATGAAAGGAGAATGGCCAGCCTCAGCTGAGCCACTGAGGTTTTCCTGATTTGGGGTTTTGGATTAAAAATAGCATTAGAGGTACTCATATACATGTCTTAACAGACTTCGTGTTTTTTTGGTCAGGGGAGCTGGGTGATCTCCATGTTAGTTCTGGCATCATCTCAGCCACCTTCTACTGCCCAAAGAGGTGGTCCTGCCCCAGTTCTTCCCTGTATCGCCTCTGGAACTCGCCCATCTGCACAGCGAGCCAGCTCAGCTGTCTCACATGGCCACAGACTTGCCAAAACAAAGAAAATGAGTTTTTTGCTAGCTCAGTGGGTTGAATAAGTTTATTCCTGAGGGCCAGCTGCAGGGAAGAGCTGGGACTACACAGTGCAGGTTAAGGAGAGGAGAAAGCTGTGTGTGGGCAGAAGGTCACCCTGCCTGGTGGTGTGGGTCAGCTGGGTTGGCTGTCTCGGAGCCATGCCCAAATTGTTCTTTCTTGGGTATACACCAAGATGCAAACTCAGTGAAGCTTATCCTGTAGAAAGACTATGCTAATCTCTTTCTGCCTCTCATCTGTTTTTCATTGTGCATTCTCTGATATTTCTTTGGGGGATATTCTTTACTTTCGTGCAGTTCTGTTAGAAGAGCCAGTCAAGCACAAGAGGACAAATTGGTTTAGGAAACAAATTTCATTCATGCTAGTGTTCATAAAACCATTTGTGTTATAGCCTGTAAAAATGAACCGATGTCAGAGAAGCTATTCCTATTTCCTAGTCATGTGAAGTGTAGCCACTGTCAGCACAGGTGATCCCTCACCCTCAAATATTAAAGCCAGGACTATGGCAAATATTATTCTTCAGCTTGTAATTCTGTATCTCACAGCAACAGCTTCCACAGGCTGCTGACTATTGTAAACGCCCATGTCTCACAGTAAAATGGATTTAAACAAAATATTTTACCTCATTTGGTCTTTTTAATTAAAGTCAACAAAACTTGAAAAGGTTATTTCGGGGAAAATATGCTGCTGTGTCTCTGGGAGAACAAAAAATGAAAGTGTATCACTGTGGGTATGTGATACTTTCTTTCTTGGGAAGAACCTCCTGTGCTGAAAAGTATTTCAAGGAGGCTCTGCTTCAGCCTCCAATAATGGTCCATGTTATTCTAACATTGTACAGCAGCTCAGTGTGAATGCCTGAAACCTTTCCAGGTATTTCACGGGAAAGATACAAAATCCTGCAGCAGTGTTAGCCTTGTGCTGCTTAACAGACTGGACTTCTAGTCTGCCTGGCGATGACAAACAGGCTTGAACTGTGCATGTTTACAGGGTGTTTTGTTAATCATCCTTCTTCTCCGGCAGAGATTAAAGAGCTAGCCAGACCCTTGCAATCAGCTTTGACTAACTGTGGCAGGAGCTAATGAATACTTTGTCTCCTGCAGATACTGCTGTATAAAGAGATAACAAGAGGGAACACCAAGCACATCACCTTGCCCACCACTACTTACAGTAATTCAGCCAACTGATGATTAAAGCCATCTAGTTTCAGAGGGCACCAACAGAAATGCTCTGGAATTTCACGCTGAATTGATTTGAGAAGTTATTGCTCCAGCTGTCAGCTATGGTTTTTTTTAGCTGGAATAGTTGAAGGAAATGAAAGTTGACTTCCTCCTCATCGCTGTTCATAGCTTGGTGTGCTAACTTATGCTGAAATATGCTGGCCATCCTTTTCCAGAGATGGCAACTTCCTGTAGAAAGGTATTATTGAAGGTATTTTTCTGC
>NW_009935118.1:167536-193373 GCF_000696875.1 Nestor notabilis | reverse complement strand
TAACGAGGAGGGGGGGGGGGGGGGCAAGACTTTTCTGTCAGGTCCATAAAACAAATTCAAGTCTGACAGGTTTTAAAGCTTCTAGAAAACTAGATGAATCTGCTGCTGCTAAAGGAATAGCTCTGCATGCGCTGCTGTCAGTCATTAGGGTTTTACTTCTTCAGAATCTGGTCCATGGTAATAAACCATGATCATTTTGCAGGCTAGATACCATTCTGTATTTTGAAGAGGTATAAGCATATAAATTAAACAGCACTTTGTTTCATGAAACCTTAACAGAAATTGTGCTACATGTAAGAGAAGAATTTCAAAATAAAATTCAAATGAATATCTTTTTCAAGACTTGCCATTTCCTGTGAAACATAATGGATTCAAGTCACTCCTATGAGCTCTGGCAGAGGCATGCCCTCATCTCCTGCAAATTACTCTAACACATTTTGGGTATCTTTGGTTCATGTCATGATGGCTGGCAATGCAGCCAAAGCTATGGAGATGACAATTGCCTACCAAAATCCCTTCATAGTTGTATGATATATCAGTTTACTATGAGGTTACTTACTGTTGTATTGTTTTGATTTTCTGGTAGCTTGTTAGTGTTTTTTTACTAGTGTGGAAAATCTAGGTTATTCACTGAAAATGTCAATTATAGCTACTATATCATTATCTTAATAACCTGGGTCAAATTCAGCAGTAGTGTACTGCTACAGATCACTCCTACCTTCCTCATAGCTCTCTGTCAGAGTGCATGGCATTCACCCTCAAAAAACGCTGGGCAATTGAAAATGACTTCATTTCCATGCAATTTGCATCTCTGACATGGCTCTCGCTTTCTGCACCATCGCCCATTGCATACAGCTAAATAGACTGACACGAAACTGTTGTGCGTATCAGTATGATGCACATGCCAGAATGTGTCATGTATAATCTGAAATTGCCAGCAGACATTTATCTGCCCTTTTTCTGTTTGTTTGTTGATGGGATTTCTATTTGAATGTGTATTTGGGCTACAGGTCTTTTGTAGTTAATTGTTTTTTCTAAACAGATCTAATGCAATGTATTCGTTCTGTTTTGAGTGGCTTCTCCTCCCTCTATTATATAAGCATGTAATAAAAAGTAAATAGCACATTTTATAACAAGTCAAATAAGTACTGTTTAAAATTCTCGTTTCAGAAAGTGGTCTCTGCAGGTGCTATAGTTTTCTTTAAAACTGTCAGTTGGCAGCATGAAGTAAAAGTAAAAAAGTGAAGCATGCATTTTTGAAAGAGATTGAGCTGCGGAAAATAATACTTCAGAAATAATTCTTGTTCTTATAAATTCTTCATTCTTAGAAGAATTTCATCCCAGGGTTCTTTGCCATTTCTGTGTGATTCTGTTTTTTTTTCTAGGAGGTAAACATGGAAGCCTTACCAAATTTTGCTTTATGTTCACCTCTAGAGAGGGATGAATGTTTCTGCATATTTTTTCTTCAGCTCTTGGCAGAAAGCACAACGGTGGTTTATATACATTTTCTTCCCCCATTTCTCATACTGATGGCCATTAACACTGTTACTTCCATTAACATGTTTGAATTAGTGTGCCTTCCTGTGAGACATCTGTTCTTCAAGGCAGGACATATTTTTTCTATTGAGTTTTTGGCTACCCTACAGCATTCAGGTTTATACAAAACATTGAGTTTGTTCAAGGCCTTCTGAATCTAGAAAATAATCTGGTTATCTGAGCTGCCATCTAAAAGCAAACCCTTGCAAGAAAAGCTTTTATGATCATGTTGCTCTCAAATAGCAGAAGTCACTTCGAAATAATTTCTTCTTCTTAGGTGGTTTTAACAAGTTACTCTGAGAGGACAAATGTATGGATTCTCTGACATCACTTTTTGCTGAAGTTAACTGTGCAAGTCTGATCACTTTAGAGAGGAACATTTCAGTCTTTGAACATTGGACTTCAGAGTCCCACAAGCAAGCGTTTTGGGCATGTGGCGCAGTAACACACATCATGATCCTCTGACCACCTTTGCATTTTGTGTATAGTCTCTCTGCAATACTAACCATAAATACTTAAGGTCAGATAGTTAATCCTTGTTCTTATTAGGGGTGATTCTTGTGTTTGCTTTCCAAGAAGCTACCTAGCTGTACTTGGTATTTAAGAGTTGCTTGTAAGCATGTAAAAAACTGTTACTATGCACATTTGGTATCCATGGCCTACTATCTTTCCTGATTTCTTGGGTTCTCTGAGGAGTTATAACTATAGTTAAAGTGCTCAAAAACATGGTAGAAACCTGAAGGTTAACTTTAGGTTAACCTAATACTTTGCTGAGTTCTTCACAGCTGTGCAAAGGCAGCCACATCATGTAATACTGTTGTCTCATTAGGTAATCAGTTGACCAGATACATTGTTACTTATAAATTCATTGTAGAGAAAAATGTCTTCTGATCTGTGGTTCAGCTGTGATACCAAACTTAAAATCAAGCAAGTATGTATATATATTTTTAGATGACTGACTTCTGAATGCAGGCCAGACAGAAGCAATTTGCACATTGAAATGTGACAAGCTCACAGTGTAGAATTTTAATCAATGAGACATTTTAGCTCATCTCCATATATTATTTATGCTTGAAGACTAATATCAGATTGAAATACAGCAAACTTTCTCTTTCTAGAGGAGAATTTGGAGAGAGCATTTAAAGATTCAGGGTGATGAGGTTCGATATAGTGAGGAGCACACTGCCCCATTACACTGTTAATTGAACTGGTTGGTTTACGGCAAAAGATATCTCTGTTACCACCTTTGGTGTAGTATAAACCTTCCAAAATACTGGCAGTCTTTCAATTTCTCATGCTAGAATTGAATTCCAGAGACAAGACTGTTTTGGGCCTGCAGTGCTTTGCTTTATGGGAATTAATTACTTGCTGCTCTAATTTGTAAGGTTAAATGACTGTTACGTGGAATAGTTGCACCTTTTTTCTCTGTGTTACTGGTGTCAGACAACTTTCCCTTGCAGCTATCACCTTTCACAGGACTCCAAAGAAATGCCACACACATCATCTCACAGTGTACATTACCCAAGTGCCCAAAGGGATAGGTATTTTGCAACTGCAGAACATGGTTATCGTCTCGAAAGTACCAGGACAACATCCTTTGAGGATCATTTGTGTATAGGTATCGACAATCATTCCCAATACTTTTAGTATACATCATTTGAAACTTACAGTTTTCTAAATTTAATCAACAAATTCAAATTAAAATATCATATAATAAAAAAGGAATTCTTATGTACTAAAAAGAAATCTGTGTTCATAAAAAGAACATTGAGATCACTGGAAACTTCAAAGATGAATTTCAGGCAGAGAATGATTGACTTGTATTAATAGGGGGGAAAACTTTATTCCCAGCTGGAAAGGAAACAGCACTGGCAGAAAATCTTTGAAGCATTTGTTCGTAACAGAACAATCTAGTCTTTGGGGTTCTGGTAAATGAATTAAAATCAGCTTCCTTTCTCTTAACATGCTGAATTAACAATGAGAGATTAACATTATTGAGAGAGAATTCTAAGAGTTTGGACTTGGTTAGCTCTTTGTAAGTGGATAAACTTTATTTTGGCCAGTGTTGAACAAGTAACTCATTACAAATAAGTAATTCAAGATGAAGAAGGGGGTTTTGCACATAAAAATTTCAACTGCATTATTTAAATACATTCCATAAATTTTTCTCTCCAGTGAGCGGGGAAGGAAGAAGAGGTGCCATAGCTGTTCTCTCTCTGAGAGTGGTTAGAAACCTCATTAACTACCATTATAAATACAGAAAAGAGGCAGAAGGATGGGGAGGTTCTCAAATGTCCAAATGTTTCATCTGAGAACTCGGGCTATTTCAGACAATTCTCAAAGAAAAAATAGGGTATAAATATTGGAACCACAGAAGCCACATGTGTGGTTTGGCATTAACGAGTAGAAGAACTTGCTGGTGGTGTTTGTGTTTATCACAGTGAATAATTGATAATCATCAATAAATCACTTAGGGTGATTGTGAGCTTGAACCATCTTCAGGGCTGCAGCTTCAGAGGTGCCTTATACAATACCTGAAACCCACAGTGTATGTGTGTAGAATTGCAGATGAATGTTGCTGCTTCAGTGGATCGGCTGATGTTGTTTCTTATTCAGGTCATAGCCTGCACAAATGGTAGCATGCCCCATGAAAGAGATTATTATAATTGTCATAATAAAAATAGTTTAACGGATCACTTTTTTTATAGTCAGCAGTCCATAATGATTGGGTATACTGCCTTTTAAGCTGGTTAGCTCAGATACACATATTTGAAATGTAAGTAGGATTTTTTAGGGTCTCATAACTCAGTATACATTTAGATAATTTTTTAAACTGCATTAATACTTTACATAAGTCTTCACATATTGCTCCTTTGGGATTTAGAAAGACGGTAATTACATGGTAAACATACACTTATTATTGGAATCACTTGTTGCAGCTTAACAGTGTTCATGCAGAGTTATCACTTCTTTCTGAGGGATTATGGGAATGTAATTTTTGGGTTCTTAGCCTGCCACCCATCACAATTGCTAAGCTCCACTGTAGAAACAGCAGGTAGTTTTAGTAATCCACACTGGGTAAACTGTGTCTGTTAAAGAGGTGTCTGGTGCTAGGGAGATATTGGTGGTGCTGCCCAAGGAGCTTGTGGAGTGGTTTTCATAAATTATTTAAGATTCATGCGCACACACACCACCTTCCCTGTGTAGTCTTAAAGAAATTGCATCTTTGCAGTTCCTTTCTATGAATATTATCTCTGGGTCAGGATGGTGGAAATGCTGAGACTAAGAGCAAGAGCTCATCTCCATGTATTATCTGTGGCCAAACATCCAGAAATAGGTGGAAATAGGTGGCAAAGAGAAACACATCTCCCTCCTTCAAGTGTGAGTTAAATTATATATTACCCTCTTATGACACAAGGGAAATATAAAATATTTAAGAGATATTGTGGGAATACTGTAGTTGTGAAGAATATACTCAATAATTATTTTTAAAATTTGAGTAGATCAATTAATAAAATTCCCCCAAACCAACCATGTAAATTGGAACTCCATGTGCTTGTTCTGTACTTGAGCATCATCCATTTTCCTTTCAAAAACTCGATCTGTGATTTGAACACAAATCGGAACAAATAATGAAGCCATTTTGGAATGGTGTTGGAAATTGTCATGCAAGAGTATCTGGTGCTTTAAATAAATTACATTGTTTATGAGAATTATGAGAGATATTAGAATTGAAAGCAAAGAAAGATGAGAATAGTTGTACCAAAGATATACATGGTGAAGTATCTACATAGGTCAACTATGAGGACAAGCATGGGAATGAGGACTTGTGTGAATGATCCCTCTACACATCACACACCTGCCGTATGCCCCCCAGCCTCTGAGAAGTGAAGGTTTAGGGAATTAGTGGATCAGAGGTTGCATTAGGACCATTTTATTTGTTAGCTCTTGATGGACCTAGTTGTATGGGGGTTTTTTGCTTGTTTGTCTCTGATCACATCCTTTTACATCTCTTCTGCAGGTTCAACTGCTAGGCACTTTAGTCTCATGTCTAAAGGTTTGTTGGTTCGAATCTTGTTGCTGTTTGTTGCCCATGTAAATCTATTAATTCTGTGGCCTTTTTCAGGACATGTAGGAATATAGCTTTATATTCTGAGAAGGAGCAAGGTAATTATTTTAATTTCTGTCTCATTAGTAGATCCTGAGGCGCCCCTTAAACTCTGTCTTTGTAAAGCCTTCTGGCCTAGTTGTTCTGGTTCTAACTGATTTCTAAGCCAGAAGGTAGGAAATGCTCTTCCCAAGGCACCTTGAAGGGATAACTCTAAAAGGTGATGCCTGTTTATGTCTCTTCCAGTTAACACGGGATAACTGCACAAAGAGCCAGATTTTTCCTTCCTCCTCTCCCTTTTGGCTTAGGGAGATTGGGAACAGTTACCACACCTTGAAAGAAGCTTGGAGCAGTTGTACAAATGAGTAAGAGAACCTCCTTGCTTAGAGTATGGTCCCGACCTTGTCTCATGGCTTCACGTAGGAAGCCATGTCTATACCTCTGTCTTTATTTACAAAGGCAAACTCTCTGGTATGTGTGCTCTTTTCTCCAAAACTTAATATGGGGTCTCTGCTATTTATGGAAAACTATAGAGAGCTGCAGAATAAAATAGACTGCATTTTAAAGTTTTGAAAACATAGCTATGTCCTTTAACTGGACACTGCATGGGGGCTGCTGTTGAACTGCTGTTACAGCGGAGGCAGGCACGTATTTTGCTAGTTTGTATGCTGTGTTTCAGATCCTGGAAATAGGTTTGTCCCACATCTGAAAAGACTGTGTGGTGTTGGCTCATTCAGGAAGTCTGTAACTTTTTTGTGAATTCAAGATGCTTCTTAGTACATTGTGAAACAGTAGGAATAATTTAAAATAATACTTGGAATAAAAGCAGCATAATTCTTTTATTTGGTTAATGAGTTTTCCAAATTAGGAAATTATCTACAGATATTCTTATGGTAATTTTGATACATTTCTGACTTGAAAAAAAAAGTATTAGAATTTATAACTCTGGTTCAGATCTGCCTGTGGATTTATCTTGGCTATCATAAAAACAAAGGCAGAATGCTCTCCTTTTGTTTTAACATTGCCAGCAAGCTGATGAAAATCTGGATACACTTTTGGCCCTTGTGTTCGGAATACTTAATTATTGTCACTACAGCTATTGGTAGCTGAACCCATCTTGTTGATTTGTAGTTCTTGTGGAATTACCAGTGGTAGCTCTTTTGAAATTTCACATTTGCTTGGGAACAAACCAGACTGAGGAAAAAATCCTACTGTCAGGCAACTCAGGACAATGAAAATATCAGTCTGAGAAGTGGTATTTAATTACTTACTGCCTAGACAAGCTTGTAAAACAAATTTAATTATGTGCAACAGACAAGCTGCTGACCTGTGCTTAGTCCTATGTACAAAGGGTGACCTGTGGGTCTGACCTGAGATTGAAAGTAGGGAAAAAAAGGCCCAAGTTTCCTCTTGCATATCACCGAAGAGCAGCTGTGCTCTGTGCCCTCCCTGGGGAAGCAAATGCATTTGCTGCCTGGTCCACAGTCATGACAGAGAAGCCAAAAGAGAAATTGAACCCAGGCAGAGGTTGAGGTGAGTCAAAGTGCTTCTGGCTACAGGAATAGTGGTTTAATACATATGCTGTGCTCTGCCAGTTCCTGTGTTCATATACACCTCCAAAATGTTACTTACTAATGCCTTTATTTTCATTCTGTTGTTTAAAAAGAAGGCTGCTGTTGAATTATGCTGATGAAGATGGATAGTTCAACTGCTGATGGGCTCTCATGACAAGGAACTAAATCTAGGTCTTCAGTGTCTTTGCAGCAGGGAGAGGGTTGTTCATTTGTTTACCCCTGTGCTACAGGATTGCATTGCAATCCATAAATAAACATGCTTGGCCAGGCGAGGCATCTAAGGCACAAGCACAGTCCACTCGCCCAGAGCTTGCTGTGGAATTGGGCTTTAAATGAGGGCAAGGTGGTTTGAAAAGTGCAAAGTAGACATGCAATATCTTTTTAGGGAGTTAAGAGAGCAAATAAATCCTGGGAAGGTCTTTGTGTACAGAAGTGGAATGAAAACCTTGCCGTGAATGCCAAAGAATAGAAAAGTCCTCCAGATAGTGGCCTGGGAATGGGGAGAAGGGATTATGTTGCTGCAGATGGAGGGCTAGCAGTCGAGGCTGTAAACACGCTTCAGTGCTTTTTGCCTTTGCGTTTTGCTGAAGTTCTGATTCCAGTCTCCTATGTAAGGCTCCAATTCCCAGACTCGAGCAGATGCAGCTGGGTAAGCTGTAGCATTTCCCCTTCCCTGGCAGCAGCTTTATCCCTGTGTTGGACATTGCAGCCCATAGGCAGGGCTGCTGAGAGGACATCTCTGCTCCAGAGCTGCTTTGCTTTACAACCCAGTGTGGAAATGTAAACAGAAGATATTGTGTTTTATGTTGTAGTGTGGCACTTATGATAAAGTGCTTGCCAGCCTCAGTTTATACCAAATTAATATATGGACCTTATGATTATATTTTGGCATGAAATTATCTAGCAATATATGCCTTGCCTGAAAGATGAGCAACTACCTGACAGTGTCTTAAATGTTTGCCTGTTCTTGTAACTGATTGAATTCCAGGAACACATATACAACGAGAAAGTGATACAACCCTGTAGAGTTACTTTTGCTGCTCCCAGCGTACCTATAATGCAAATGTACGCATACAGCAGAAATGCATGGAGAAAGATACAAATGAATATAGGAAACTACAGCTTTTTCTTACAATCCTATATTGTATGTTTTTGTCCTTATATGTATGTTTTCCCTGTAAAATACAAGCTTGTTTTCCGTAATATTAAACTGCTTGATCACAATTCCTTATACATCACTACTGAAGATTGAGATAGGTACTATGGAGAAACCAAATTGAACAATAAAATGCTATTCCTCCCAGGAAAGTTGGGAACCTTTATAGATCATGTGCTGCAGAGATTTTCACTATGAGGCAAGAGTAACTGTGGTTTTACTTACTGAGGGGAAATAACAAATCTTTGTTTTTTCAGTGAAATGAACTTAGATGAATTTCCAGAGGAAAACAGTGAATCAGGAATATAGTGCTACCATTTTTGCGAGCTATATGTAGCAGTCCAATGTTATATCTGAAAGTTTTTCTCCCTATGTCCTATCCTCTGTATAATTTTGGCATGCCCCTTGTTCCCCTCTCTTTATAGTGGTTCTACTTTAAATGAGCTCTGCAGAAAAAATTGCTGTTAGGTGTGGGAAAGATAATGCAACACCTTAATTTTCCATATTGCAAAATATCCTGAAATGCTTGCAGAGGGATCCCAGTTTGTGCATTGAGTCAGATGGAATAATTAGGGCATGATGCAATTGTTTCTTTATGGGCCTGAAGCCATCCCAATAACCACGAAGGCTCATTTCTTGTTAAAGATTGTTTTAACCCTTGGCCAGGTGGGTGTCACAGTTTGTTCAAATGTTCTGAGCTCTGCGACAAAGAGAATCGCAAGACCCCAAGTCACACTGCTCACAGGGCTGCAGCTCAGCATGTTCCTCTCTGAATCTTTAAGAAGACAGAACACTGTTCAAGGAATGTGATTTTTGGGTTGGGTTTTTTTTGCTACAGAAGGATATAAATACCATTCACAGTGTTCTACTTGATGAACAAGAATCTGAAACTATTTATTTTGGCCAGCCTAGTATGTTGTCATCCTCCTTCTTCCTTCTGGAAAATTTTGGCCTTTCCACAAGTTCAATTCCATGAGGAGCTTCGTTTCTGACTGCTGAGAAGAGCAGTGAAAATCTGCAAAGCTATTTTCACTCAGATTTTAGGAAGAAGTCAGTTATAAAGTTGGTGATTTGTGCTACATGCTTCTTGTTGTTAGGATGACAGTTTTGCATTTTCAAAGAATTTAATAAACTCTGTGTTCACAGGCACTCTTTAAATTTGAATGTTATGCTTCTGAACACTTGCCTGCCTTTGCTAAGCTTGCATGAACTGTTGCTGGTCTTTCGCTATTATGGAAAAATATTTTTGGAAATTGAAAGGTGCTTTGGGTTTGGTTTTTGTTTAAGTTTTGGAAAAGCTCAGGCAGATTAATGGGGAAGTTTTTTCAGATTGTCCATGTAGAAAATGTCTACGTTCATTTAATATTTTCTCTCAGAAGCCTGCAATGATTATTTTAGGCTTTGCATTCTTTACCGAATACATTTATCAGCTAAAGATCGCGTGTTTACTCTCTTTGTAGCTCCTTTCACGTCTTTGCCTATTGAGGCATAGAAAGGATGTTATAGCAATCCAAAGCCAGGTTCAGTATTAACCTATTTTGTCAACATTTGCAATCTCTTTTGTATACGTGTTTATGCTGAATCTTCCATGAATGGAGTGGGAATGTAATATCTATCCTACCTTGCAAACATAAGTTGCATATTTTTGATTTTTCCTTAAAAAGGCAGAGAAAACTTGTTGAACATGTTTTCCCAAAGGTGTGAATGGCCAGTTCTTTAAAAATTGTTTTGTGACAGCAAGATGCAGGCATTTTTGTGCTCCCTCTGCACACATCACTAGCTCAGATAAAAACCTGACCTGAATAGGGACGTGCCGGAACGGTGTCACAAAAGCTTGGTGCCTAAATAGTGGGAACAGATTGAGGGCTTTCACTATGTGTTTTCTTTCTTTGTTCTTCTAATAAATATCAATTTGCTGTGATGTTCTTTGTTACCTCTAGATTAGCTAGAAACTTCTTTAACTACATCATTACTAGCAAACAATGGGCATTGTATAGGTTTATACCTGAATAGGTATAGAATATGGAAATTAAAACAGCTGAAGGTCTACACCAACTTCAAGTATAGGATATGCTGGCATGCAATACCTTTGTAGTAGCATTTCACCTTTTTATGTCATGCTCAAGGCAGATTCTCCAGCAGCAAGCCTCTATTTGCTATTGATTTTGTTTAATTTTCAACTTTGAACCCAAGCTATTTAAACAGATTACTCCCTGCTTTTATCTGAATAAACTTCCTCATGCTTTCATCAAAGCAAAAGAGATTATGTGGCTTTCTGTCTCCTAACACAGCATTACAAGAGAGTCACATGTTAAGTGACAGTGATGGATTTTGTATTGGGGAATGGCCTCTCTGCATGTAAGTCCCCTGGCAAAGACAAAAACATCCCATTCTTATTTATTTGGAGGCTATTTATTAGTATTCATTACAATAATATTTACTCTCTAACTGAAGCTAATACATTTCAGAACTAGATCAGGTGAGAGAATATTTGAATTAAGATAATAATGTGCATTTGTATCCTGGCACTAATCCTGTGTCTTAAGCAACAGGTTTTTTTCCTAGTCTCACAGTATTTGTGAACTGATTAGTGCCTGGAAATAGGAAGACACCTTTGCTTCAGACTGACTTGCAGTATAGTTTTGAGAATTTAACAGTAACTAACACTGACACAAGCTCTGGGCACACACAAGGTTTTCTGGTGGGAGGAAAATCTCCTTTCATCCTTGGTGTTTTATTTATAAGAAAGTTAAGGTGGAGGTAGTGAGTCAACTAACTCTTCAATCATCTAAATCTATGGAAAATGCTTGGAAGACTCTGCTGGAAACACAGAAATCGATCTACATCTGTATTTCAGTTCCTTTTGCAGGAATAGTTGGGTTATAGGTATAGAATATAGGCTCCCTCATTCAGGGTAGCAGGTAAAATCAGTACAGGCAACATGAGATGCTTTGGTGGTACGCAGCATCATCAATGACTGTAGGGTTGGAAGATTGTGTGTGCATCTCCCTCTCTGGGCTCTCTTGGGCTTTCGGCTCCGGGCTGAGTAGGTGAAGTGATAAAATACCTCCTGTAGGTTCTGAAAGCAGTTTTTCCTAGAAAGGAACCAAAGATATTTTCTACCCTTATTCAAATTATTGAAAGAGGACTTCAAACTATAGCAAATGACAGCTCCCAGAGACTGTCTCAATTCACAGCTGAGCAGGCAGGGAAGCCCTTCCAGGATTTTCATGCAGGAGGAGGCACATGACTCCTTGTGAGCAATGCAGATGTATTAACTCCTTGTTACAGCCAGGCTTTTCTTCACATTGTTGTCCTTCTGAACAAATAGTCCTTTAAACAGAGATCTCAGTGTCATTAGCTGGGAGAGAGTGGCAGGGTGCAGGTGATCTTGGGCTGGCTGCACTAAACCCCAGAAGCCCACCACAAAGCTATGCTCTGAATGTGGGTCAGGGATCCCTCCCAGAGAGTGGGTTGGACAGGACCCAAGTGAAGGAGAGAAGTGCACAGAAACAGGAGGTGTAGTAAAGTTAGGAATGGCACTAGAGTAAAGCTTTCTCATCTGTTTAATTTTTTCATGTTAGCTGCTTAAAAAGAGCTGCTGTAAATGATCACAGCACTTGCAACTGTTGGAGTGTTTCTGATATGGCTCAAAATCGGCCACTGATTGGTTGTATTTCTGTAGGAGAATCAGCACAAGGCTGAAATTGCTATACTACTAGAAGTTAATCACAAGTTACTTGTGTTTATACTCCATAACACATCTGTTTACTGAGAGATTTATGTATATGCTGAGAATAGGTTAAAAATGGACCTGCAGGCCTTTCGTGTTAGTATTGAGGACTGATAGATATTTATGATTTTTTTTTCTCATACCATGTCATGGTATATAAAATAGGATCACCAGTGTTGATTATAATGATCTGAACAGGCTCACTCTATGATATACAGCAACCTGCCTACCTTGCTTTTCTTTGGTAAAAATATACCCCTAACTCAAAGCCTTTCTCAAGCATAGATGCCTACAATCTTATTACAATCTGATCTCATTAAGTATGCCATCAGTATTAAAATAGTGTATTCTGAATCCCAGTCATTTAGAAATGATCTGTGCCTGAAAAAGATGAAATGAGAAACTCACCAATTAGTATAAATGTCTTAGTGGAGCATAAAGTGACTTCAAAGAACTTGATTATATATTGGGGTTTTTTGATATATATCTTTTTTTCTGAAGTACTTCCAATTTGGAGACAACTTATAAGACTTTTTTAGCATAATATTGGAACATTTGAAGCTCCTTTATCACATGTGTGCAATCCAAATGAAAGGTTTGAAGTATTTGAAAATATTTTAGAACAATCTGTTTAGTTTTTAAAGATGAAAGGATTGAAAATTAAATGCAAAGTCTTAGTCTGCTTGTGCTCTTGTGCTGCACCAATTTTCCTTTATGATAGGTTGGTGTTTGATGCAGCATTTCATGTTACCCAACCCTTTTGGTATGGCAAGCTTTACTATGAAAACACCATGTTTTGCATCTGCATCTGATCATGTGTGCTCACCTTTGCAAGGCATTTGGGCCCATCTTGTGATCCGATGATATCAAACAGTACTGCAGAGTCCAGTAAACCTTGAAATCCCAACCTCCATCAATCTGTCAGGAAACTGAAGCCCCAAGGCCTGCACAGAAGGCTCCCTCCATCATGTGAGGAGTCCCCCAGTCTCAGGCTGCTTTAGTCCCATGGCAGATCATACCTAGGAGCAGCTGGCATTTCCAGCTGCAAGGCCTCCTTAGTTGTGTTGTGCAACATCTGGCAACCAAAAAAGTTTTAGAATAGAGTGTTAGAATAGAGAGTCACATGGTGAATAAGGGATAGCTTGGAAAGAAAGCAAGTACTGTATCCTCTTGTGCACAACAGCTCCATGCTGCAGCCTGGTTTTCCTAGTAACAGATGCAGCCTGTTTTAAATTTGGGCTATTTTGATGATTTTTTTTTCTTTTTTTAAACAACATTTCCTAGTTTCCACAGAAACTTAAGCAACACTGAGGCTTGTTTTGGCCATTCTGCAAAGGACGCTGAGTAATTCAGACAAACCTTTTGACTATGCCACTGCATACTGATGATGTCAGTAGGATTCCTTATCATTGCTAAATGTCCTTTGTGTTTTCTACTGGAGTGGGAAGCAAGGAAAGAGGGATACATCAAAGCAAAGGGTGTGTTTTTGTAACACCACGTGTATAAATATCGGTGCAGTGGTGGTAGTTTCCATAGTAAATGCCAGCAGAAGTTTTCTAAAATCCACCTCAGAGCTGTAGGTCCAGAAATGCATGGTAAGGCAAAAAGATGAATAAACCAAATAAATAGTGAGGGTTTAAGTGGGAAGTGGGGAGGTGGTGGGAGGGGGCATAACTACAGCCTCATGCTCTGCTGTGGGAGCAGAAGGAAGCCCAGCTGTATTTAAAAAAACCCTAAGTGAGGGGAAGGAGACTCTTTTCCATTCGTGCTGTATCAAATTCCTCCCTCCTTGGCTTTTCTTTAATCCTCCAGCGTTTTTAGAAATTATTGTTTTATGAAAAATGTAAATGTAATTATATATAATGGGTATTTACATACAAACTTACACATAATTAGGTAGTTTTCAAAGATAGGATAAAAGCCATTATTGAAATAAGAAAACACTTTCTATTACTTCTAATAATATTTTCCACCTCCCTCCATTTCAAAATTCAAGTGAATTGGATCAGCGTGAGGAAGCTCTTCATACTGATTCCCAGCTGTGGATGTGTCAGTGGAGATAAATTTCATGTCCTCGAATATTACCCTTTCCCGAGTACCAATTTGCACACACCTCAAATTCCAGTTTGCTAAAACCAAATCTTCCCAAGGTGCTCATCTGCTCCCTCAGCAAGGTTTTGAAGTTTCACAAGGTGTTTGTAGAAGGAGGTTCAAGGCCTATGTGACTAAATAAGAACAGACGTAGCTGTTGGAAATAGCAGCTTTTCTTTGCCTTCCTTTTGGAGGAGTGGAGGTCAGGGGTATACATTTATTTTCATTGTCAGTGCAGGTTTTCAGTGCCCTTCCAGTCCCATTGCTGTCTGCTGGCCAGCTGGGCTGTTAGCGGCTGGTGGCCAAGGAACAGAACTTGCCTTTCTGGTCCCGCTAGCCAATGCACCTTGTAGGGACCTCCTGGAACTGGAAAGGGGCAGCTGGAAGCCCAGCTGCTGTCCTTGGGTCACTTTTTTGTGTAATACGTGCCAAATCTGAACAGGCTTTCATTCCGTTTGCTGTCTTGAGACATATTAGTTGTTGTTTGTATCAGATTTATTTATCTGTCAGTCCAGAAAACCGGAAAGAGTATCCTGCCTCTTCCCTCAAACCATCATATTCAATGCTTTGTATGGAGTTTTAATTAAGTGTTTTTATGTAGGTGTGTTTTCTAGAAACGAAGAAAAACCTAAGTTTCTGTTTATTTTTTTTACTTATTCATGCCACCCTAAAAGCTGGTTTTGCAGACAAACTGCTTTTGCTTATGGTTTTTTTGGGGTAAGATGTTTATGTGAGTGCTTCTTGATGAATTCTACAGAGTAAGATCCTCTGTGCTTTTGCATTACATACTGTACCTTGCAGAAGATACCTCTGGGTTATTGTAATGCTGGCTTTCCGTTAAGTAACGAACTATGAAAAAGTTTAAATAAAACACCTTTGGGAATAGTAAATGACAAACTTCTTTGAATGTGGTTTACGAGAACCTTGCAGCCCAATCTCCTAAAAGAAGCACCTGCAGTCTGGCTTTATAGCTGATACGCAACTAATTGGCAGACAAAAACCTTGCTAGGATTTCAGTTTACAGCCTATGATACATAGGGTTCTTTTTTCCTTGTAATGCTTTAAACTGAAATTGAATTTTAAATTAACTTGACACTGTGCTGTTTTCAAGTCAGATAAATTACCATGTTCCTTTTCCCTCCATTCGTAATATATTTGATATCTTTCTATGAAAGTATTTCCTGAATTTATATTAATATTATACATTTGCCTGTCCTTACTTACCTTGGGGGGGGGAAAAAGAAAGTGAAACATAACTGTGTAGCTGTAAGAAGTATTGTTTGCAATTTGACAGGGATATGGTTTTGTAGTTTAGGAATTTTCCAGTTTTATTTCTGTTGCTCACTGTAGAAACTTGTGGTTTATTTCTGTGCTTTTTCACATAACTTTGATTAAACAGTGGCCTTTCAATCTATGTTTTTTGAGCTACCATGCATGTAGGTAACTTTTATTTACTTTAATTCATCAGAGGGTCGCATTCTTCACTTTAGTATCCCATTTACACTTTCATGGTGTTAATGAATCAGTGGCTCAAGCCCCAGAGCATCAGTTTGGGGGCTTGGGGTGCTTTTTCTTCTTTTTTTTTCTTAAACTTTTTTGAGCATTTGTGTCTTTTTAAGCTGTTAGACCCACACTGTACAGGTGTAAGTGCTTGTATAAACACACCAGCTAATTACGAGTGTGGTCAGCAGTGTCTTAATCTGACACCTGGTAGTATAAATCTCTTTTACATATGATAGTTTACACCACTGAGAAGAATGTATAGAAAAGCTGCCTAAAAAAAAAATAAATTCTGGGGTGGTTTTTTTCCTAATTCTCACACTTATGAAGTGAACAAAATTTTCTCATAAAACTCTATCTGGAGGAGTTTATATTGAAGGACATACAGTGGCATAATTTACAATGTTGGCATTCTGGGCAAAGTGTATTTCTTCTGTTCCTGGTAAAAAATGTGGTTAATGCCATGGGTCTTTATATGTAACTTGAAATAAGGTATGGGAGTATATCCCTCCCTCTCTTCTGCATTTTGCACCATCCAGCTTCCTGCAGGGCATTAGCCACTCCTGAAAGTTTCAGCAGCCCTAAGGCTTTAATAGTGGTCAGGACAGGCAGAAGTAAAAATTACCACACACCTCCAGTCACTGGCTTAGGGCTGGAATTGTAGCCAAGGGCTTTTGGCAAGCGTATTAAAGACCACTGCTTTACTTGCTCACTCTTTACCTATTTTTTAATACCAGTATGACCAGAGAGCTGGACACTGTTTTTACTACCAAGCACAATGAAGAAATATTTGGAATATTTAATTTCTATGAATGTATTAACGAAGGAGAAATAAAATCCTCTGCCTTAAACAGGATAAGAAGTGACACAGACCTGACCAACTCAGCCAGAAATTCTCTTAGGCAAAGGGATGCCACATGAAATTGAAAAGTTCTTCTTCAGTCAAATCAGAGTGAAATACCAGAGCCTTAATTTGCTTGCTTTTCACTGTCTTGCAGTCCCACCATCTCTTCTGTCCTTTTCCTCCTCCAATCCCTTGAGTTATTCAGATAGAAAAGCTTTCTTTTGAAGGTATTTACACAAAGAAGGCATTCGGCAGCAGATGAGATTTTTTCTGATCAAAAGCATCTCAGTGTGCTCTGATCTTTCCCCAGAACCTAGCTAAACGTGTAGAAAAAGGACTCTTGCTCTGTACTGTTGCAGTTATGGATCCTTTTGGTAAACATTGTCATTGCACATTCTAGGGGTGTGCATCTGTGCGTATCAGGGCATATTTGTTTGAGTCTTGACCAGGATATATGCCAAAGAGATTAGACTTCATCTTTCATCCCAGGGAGAAGAGAGCCTAAATGGGTTTATCATGGGGTTTTCATTCACTCTGTCATTTCTCCCTTCTTCTTAGTTCATTGCTAGACTTCTAATTTTTCCCGACAGCAGTGCACACCCCTGCAGCTGGCCCTGCATGATTCCCTCCTCCTAGACTGACACAAGAATGGACGCATAAATCTCCTGCCGTCAGGGTGCCTCCTTTAGCAGACACTGCTCCCTCTCCCCCCTGGAAAAAGATCTGTCCCGTCTGCAGCACTCTCATTTACCACCTACTAGTTTTGCCTGCTGAGCCAAGATGCTGCCCATGACCATTATCCTGCCTATGCTAAACATCAGGAAACAGTTCTTTTCTGACAAAAATGCAATCTTTTTTTTTTTTCCCCTTCTCCTAATGACAATTATTAGTGGAAATTGGAGTGCCTTTGGCAATTGTATTTGGTGCAAACATTACACTGTACAGCAACCAGCTCTTGTGAAAAGCGAGAGCTGACTGATGGTTTGAATTCTGAGCTGGAGGATGAGAAGGACTGTCAGGAGCAAGAATTTTGGCCAAAATACAGGCCTTTAGGAGGCCTTAAGTTAGAGGTGGAGATCTCTGTGTTCTCTAAGGCCCTGTATTAATTCAGAATGATTGCTTTGAACCATTGGGTGAGGGCAGTGCTGTCAAATCCAGGGCTTCCAGCAGCTGAACTCATCCAGTGCATTGGCAGTTCATAAATCAAACAGGACTTGTGGACTGTTTACACAGTATTGTTTGAAAATCTCTTCCTTAGCCCTCCATCCTCCCTATAGCAGTGGAATATAACAGCTGGCTAAAAATCAATGGAATAATAGTTTAAAAGGAAGCAGTTTCTGGCCCCATCCTGAAGATGAAAGCAGGCACAGGATGAATATGTGATGTACAGGAAGAGCTTTGTCATCCTTTACCAGCAGCAAAGGGATAGGTGGAGGTCAGCTTCTCTTCCAAGAATCTTTTCCACAAAATACTAGCTTTCTCAAATAGGTATTTCGTGTTAACAGTGTGCTGATAGTCTGATATTCACAGTTGCTTTGAGAACTGAATGGTATTTTACTTCAGCTACAAGTATTTGGCTGTTTTCTCTGCTGCTGTCCTTATGATGATTCATATTGCAGTTATTTTAAAGAGGCGGATAAACTACAGTTGTTTATATACAAACAGAATATGGCATTGGCTGCCAGAAACCAATTTCACTAATATTTGGCTTGCTAGGTTGCCTCTGTGTTTCATGTTTTGGCTATCAGAGAGAGCAAGCTTAAATATAATTGAAAAGGGTTTCTTTCTATCTGAGTGTGCTCAGAGCGAGTGGTGTTTACTGCTTTATAAATGCTAGCAATTGATTATAAAACATCAGAGGTGTTAGCAGTGTCGGTGACCTTCATCTAGCCAGATGGAATAATAGGTAAGACTTGCTTTAGGACATGCTGCTGTTGCTGACAGGTTTTGTTGCATCTGCAGCCAACTTTGTATCATTAGCAAGCAAAAAAGGGTGTATTGAGGAGAGTGGATTGTAAATGTTAACAGTACTTATTCCACTAAATTCACTTGAAAAATGATCATTTTTCGTGTCCAAAGCCATTCTGTACTCTTCATGATCTTCTAATTAAGCCTGGAGGATCGTGGATCCAGGCTTTGATTTGAGCAGTATCGGCTGTCCTCCTTCCAGAGAAGCAAACAAAACTTCTCTTGCTGCTGGGGGCTAAGTCGTGAGCTGATTTCTCTTCCATGCTTTGGTTCCTACACATTATTAGGAATCCCACTTTAATGACTCCATGTGCAGAGCCTCATCCCTGCAGCAGACCTGCCTGCCAGCTGCACATCAGGTACAGCTGTTCCCAGGATGTTTAAATTTGACTTTGCATCTCAACTATTTCCACTTAATACAGTGAGCTTTGAAGCAATCTTATGGGGGTGCTGAAGAAAAAGCCTTCCATGTATAAAACAGTCTCTTGAGAGCCTGTTTGAGGCTAAGGCTCAGCTTTAAAACTAGTGATGGTGTTTATTTGAATTTATTTGATTAGAATAAAGCAGCACCAGTGATTCTTGAAAAATGAAAGAAGAAAGAATTTGTATCCCCTTGCTTGGTAGACCCCTGTGAGTAGTTTTCTAAGGGGATTACCCATTTCTTGCCTTGGTGTTCCCTTGCAGCAGTAGCAGTCCAATGGCCAATGTGCTGGTTAGGATTAGGAGAGAAGATATCTGTGGTTCTTGGACAAGGGAGACAAGGGCAGAGATGGCAGGAGCATTAGACTTTGAAGAGCAACAGAAATAAGACTTCGTTGGACTTGAGGAGAACTTTCCAATCCCACATGGCATTTCTCCTCCTTAATGATGTTTTTCCATCTGCTTATTTTCTACTTAAGTATCTTGTCTTTATAATGTTTTAGGACTGGAATTCTTGCACATTATTCCCTAGATAGCTCATCTTTTAAATAATGTCTCTATTACTCTCTAATGAGAGCAGGTATACGGAGAAACTGAAGAAGTTCTTTACTATGCATTTCCTTTTATTTTTAGATGGAAATAAAAATTTCATCAGGCTAAACCTTACTTTCCATACTCATTAACCCCCAGAAAGTTGAAATAAGTATAGATGTAGGCTTTTTTGAGAATATGGCCCTAGAAGTTAATTTCTGAAGTGAAGGGAAACTGCAAGGTGACACTGGTTTTGAAAATTGAGCCTTAATAAAGGGCTTCATTTAGGCATCCGTCCTTGAAAATGGATGGTGAACTACATAAGGGTTGGGAGGAAAAGGGGGGAAAAAAAGGAGATGCAGGAGAATGACAGTAAAGGAAAGTGAAAGGTAATTTAAGTCTTCAGTTAATGCCCCTCTTTGAAATTAGCACTGTTTGATCTGGTTACCCAACTATTGGCAGCTCAAAGTCAAATTCTTACATAAAGTATTGCAGAGACTGGGCTTGAGTAAATTTGCCATGGGTCTTCTAGAAAAGTGGCCCTTCCAAGGCAAAGTTAGGATGCTCTGTAAATAGCTTTCTAGTGCTTTGCATGTTCCCAGGACATCTTAAGTTGAGAGGGCACCACAGTAGAGAAAAACAGAGAACTACCCTTATTGATAACGACAGCTGTACCGCTTTTCCCCTTTTATAAAGCTGTTTTGAATCTCCAGCAGTCAGACAGTGTGAACATCCATCACTGGGTCTTGAATGTGAAATGTTGCATCACTCCTGTGCTGAGGGAGCTGAGAGTCTGTTCTGTTGTTCCAGGTGAGAAGAGCAAGTGGGGCAGCCCAGAGCTCAGTTCTGGAGCTCGCCAGGTACCTGCTGGAGCACAGCTGAACAAGACTAAACACTAACACCACATCGTCTCCTCCTGAAGTCCCAGCAGAAGTGGGCTCCTCTCTAGCAAGCTGTGGTGTGTGTGCAGACTTCTGGAGATTATTTTCAGGTAAGCTCCCCTTTTTCCTTTTTTAAATACTGTAGAGTTTTCTAAATGGAAAATTATATTCCATTTTTCTAGGGAAATTTGTTGCTATTCATCAGGACTTTCAGACATTGCTGGAGCATATAATAAATGTTTATTACAGCTAATGGAGATAAAACTTCTAGGAGCCAATCTTGCAAGAGGCATTAAGAATTAGGAAAGAAAAAAAGGAATGAACAGCTTGGCAGAGTTTCTCTATTCATAAACCTATTTATAGATGGTGTGCTGGGTAGAAGAGCAGGTTTGTGCCTCTGCCAGAAAGATGCTCCAGCCTACTGCTGTGCTAATGCTTGCCCTAATTTTGCACTTACTTTCTGAGTCTCCCAGGGGGATGTGGAGCAGATGTGTGATTGACCTGAATCTCAAAGGTGCACAGGTTTGACTGCATCTCAGGATGGTCAGAAGGATTCTATCAACTTCTTTTCCAGGACCTGTTCGTGTTGATTAGCATGTGTTGACTTGACAGGTTTCTCAGAAACCAGCTTATAAAACCTTTTTCCAACTAAGAATTTTCTTTATCCTCAAGTGGCCAAAGAGACCTGAAGGAAGATTGGCAGAGGGGTTGCACAAACGTGGTTCTTGCTCTGTTCTTTAGCTGCAAGGTGGTTTAAAACCATTTTGGCAGTTTACTTGGTGCTGGCAATGCTCCTGGAAGCATTGCTGTTGACAGTGTTGGTTCCAGCCCAGTCTGAGCCTGGAGGGAAAGGCAAGGCTTTTCACTGGGATCGCCTGTGCCACCTTGATCTCTGTTATGGTAATAATTGACCACAGACTGGACTTTTGAGAAGATAGCAACTTAGCCTTTCCAGCAAGAGAAGCACGTTCTCCAGTCCAACACCAAAGAGAAGTGAAATAGTGGGAGAGGAAAAGAAAATTTACAAAGAGCCAAGATAAAAAAGCAAGTGTATTCTAGTGTTTAGCTAGTATCTGGCTGCATGCCAGTTTGGGAGGACTTTTGTTGAGGTTTGGGTTTTGTTCTTTTTTCTGGATGCTTCTGTGCATTAAGTTTTACTTCCCCTTAAAAACTAATGTGAAAGTGAGGGATCAAAATACAGTTTTACATGCATGTGAGCTGCAGAATGATAAAAGCAAGGACAGCTGTTCTAAAAACCCAAACAGTACATTCTTCAGTCGCACATTGATTTATGTACCCAAAATCCAGATTTTTTTTCAAAATGTAGGAAAAAGCACAAAAATAGCCACTATTTAAGCTTATTTAGAAATACACATCAGGGAAGATGAGTATCACTAAGGAACAAAGGTGGGTCCTGTGGGAGATGCAAACCTACGGGTGGACTCACTGAAAGCAACTAATAGCAGAGTAATTTTGCTGTGGAATTTTAAACCAATTATGTGAATAACAGAGGATATGTTCTGAAAGTAGCCAGAAGTGCTTTACTGTGGGTATAGCTAACATGGTTTTGGAAAGCCTTTGCCTGGCCAGGCTTAGCAGCTGGGATGGCAGGAGTGCATGTGTGTTTGGCTGTACATCGGTGCCTTGCTGAAAGTCAGCGTTTCCCAACCTGCATCTCCCATGGTAAATCCTAAAAAAAACCACACAAAAGTATGTCTGATAATAGCAAGGGCCTCAGCTTGTTTCTGTGTCTCTCTGGAAAGTCATAGAATCATAGAAGTCTGATGTTTAAAAGGTGCTTAGTCTTAGATTTTGCAATGATTAGATCTTTGATAAGTTGCATCAACCTACTACAAACTTTTGTTGAAATTACTTCAAGTTTCACAGAACTGGACTGATTAAAGGTAATATTTCAAGAAGCCTTCACTGATCCAGTTGTTTGTTGAGCTCTGTTCCTTTGAAAGAAAGATTAGCATCTTTGTGCTTTTTAATAAAACGAGTACTGAAAGTCCAGTGTCAGCAGTTTGGCTTGAACACCAGAGTATGTGGCTCATTACTCTACAGAACATGGAGGATATTAACGTGGATATTAATTTTGTTCATTCCTCTGTCGCAAAGAAAATAGAATTGCTCATACAAGAGAGTAAAATAGTTTATGGGATTCTTCAGCATTGCCTTTGGTAGTATGCAATTACAGACTTTGCATAGTGGATATAGTGTTTCCTGGTGTTAGAGGTCTGTAAATAAGTATAAATTAGTGAGGGGGGTTGTTTGCTGTGTGTTTTTCTTACAACCGTTAAAGTACCTACGTGGTAGCACTTAAAAAGAGAAACAAAGCCTACGAGATCTATACTAAACTTCCTTTTCTGTCTATGAGCTTTTTTCAAACTTCATTAATCTTCAAAGTCTTCCCTTGAAATGGGTGGCCAGTGTAAGCAGTTCTGTAAATTCATTTCATGTGAAGATTTTGTCTCTAAAGTTGTTCGAGTAAGCATAGCTGCAAATCTGAATCACTTGTGTGGCAATGAACTTCACATGTAAATCGTGCTTTTAATAAGTCTGTATTGTGCTAGAAGGTGCTAATGGCTGCCATCAATCAGAAGGCTGGTAAAAGTTGTTCTCCCCTTCTTCCCCAGACTAAATGAGACAGCAATTAAATGCCCTTTTGCTGAGTGATAGCTGAGACAATGGAAATCAATGTCCAAAGCACAAACCATAATGGCAAGTCTTAAGTATAAGCTAAGCCATGTGTCCCAAGGGATTGGCATGTTGATTTGCTTACAGCTGAGAGGGTATATGAAAGGAATAACTGGGAGTGTAGACAGCAGGAGAAGCAGTAATGCTCCTTGGAGCAAAGCCAGAAGGGAATATTTGCTGGGAAGACTTCCTCAATGGGGCCAAGCTGCCCTGATCTTGCCTCTGTGCAACCCAGGCTCAGCTGGTGGTACAGATTTGATCCGGAACAGGCCCTGGCACAGGACTATGATCAGAAAATATGATACCAAGTTTGTTTGTGGTATGTTTTTATGTTGGCTGCTTGACAACACGCAGTATCTGATCTGGTGTGAAGCCTAATGATACAGACTTAGCCTTTCAGCTTTTCTGAAAGTGCTTCAGCTGGCAAGGTGAGTTTGTACTCAACCAAGTGCTGTTATTGACATGGTTTAGACCCCTGGAACAAGATTTGTTGCACTGTCAAGCTGCATCCTTAGAACAGCATCTCTTCCCTACCCCCTTCTCCCCACTTCCACCCCCAAATGCCATCGCTTTGGTTTTTGCTTTACAGGTGCAAGACTTACTCTTGTGTCTCTCCATAATAAAATTGCACTGGAAAAAACAGTTTGCTCATCCATTTCTTGTAGCTGAAAATAATCCCCTGAGATCCTTAGTGCTGGATAGCAATTTTGTCCAGAGGACATCGGGTCACTTAGGTGGCTGAATGTGTTTTTCCTGTCTTCTTCACTCCAGACCTTCTCCAAAGCTCGTTATGTCAATAGGACACTTCCTTTTGACTGCAGCTCACAAATCGGCCTTAGCTTTACTGCCTTGCTGAAAGAGCCTTAAGTTACTCCTGTGCACAGGGCTGCATTGTCTCTAATCTGTGTGGGTTTTTTGTTTTGGTTGGGGGTGTTTTTCCTGCTGTTGTGCAAAACTGTAAATGCATTGAGAGTAAGCTATTACATTTACTAACAGCAAGGCACACTGCTGTCATGCAGCTCGTACGCTGTTGGCAGAGGCTTTGGCTATATGATGCTTTGCAGCAGCTCAGCTGAACTGAGAGAAAGTCTTCTGCAAGTTTAAGGCTCCAAAGAAATATTACAGTAAGAAATACTTTTTTTTGTGCCTGAAAAGTGTTACCTACAGATGACCAGACTAGTCTGAAGTAACACTAGTATTTAATGAAAAGAAAATGCATCTGTTTAGAGAGTTCAGTATTGAATTTGTTCTGGGAAGTGCTGTATCTGTCACAGCTCTTTTGAGTGTTTGAAACAAAGAAAAATTAAGAGGCCCACAGAAATGTGCAGGACAATTACAGGGAATGACACTTCACCTTCCCGTTGTCCTCATACCAGTTCAGGTGTTCACCTCTGTTGTTAACTCTGCTTCTAACCTTGCCTTGCACCTCACCTCTGCATCAGGCTCTCTATTAAAGCAGAGACTCAAGGAACCAGGAGAGACTCTCAATGAGTACAGCAATATGCTGCCATGTTAGCAGTATCAGTGTAATACTTTGAACCTTTTAGTGAAGACCTTAGATCATCAATTCACTATTACCAGCACTGATACCTTTTCCCAAATATTAAAGCATTCTTATCTATATAGATACAACAATTGTACAGTGTGGCCAAGATGATCATAGGCATAGAGCATGCAAAAGCTATTTGTACTGTTTTATATTTTATTATTCTGTATGCAATTTTGAATAATCACAGGTTTTTTAAGCATCTACTTCTATATTGCAAGCCTTCAGCAGTCCAATAAAGCAGAACCATTTGATGTGTCCATTACCTCCTGCAAATGCCTGGGAATACAATGGAGTAGCATGCAGACTTCAGAGCTGTCATGACAGGTATTAAGAACGTGTCAAATCCCAGTGATGACTGATAACATATCTGTCATTTGTGATGGGATTATTAGGAAGAGGAAAACCACTAGGAGAAAGATACTCTAAGAAAAAAAAAAAGAAAGGGGGAGGGGAAGACAGGGGAGAGAGGATTTACTGTTCTTTGGAGCTGCCTGGTTTAATTAAGCCTTGTCTAGTCCATAAACAAATCTATTAACTTTCTGAATGCTTTCACAGCTTACGCACTTCAATGCTGCCGCAGTAACTCCATGGAATTTAGGCTTCTCTTTGGTGAATAGTTGCAAGATAGGTATTGTGGCTATGGTGAAGGTTCTTGACCAGTACATGGAAACAGCTAGTACTGTATTTTTTAAATTTTGTTTTCTAATTGTTTAACAGAATACTGTAGAAGAAAGAATTCAGTAGGCACATAAGACACTTTCTGATTGAAACTCTTCATAGAACTGAGGAAGGAAAACAGTCTGCTAGTGCCATTGATTTGCATTTATAGTTAGCAAAAGGACATGAAGGATTGTTTTTTCTTAGTTGGGATGGATGTATCTTGGACAGAAGGCTGAGCTTCATCTCACTTTTAAAACTAGGTTCTTCTGAATGAGTCCAGTGTGTCTAGTACACAAACTGATGTGTTTCAGCTGTTTTAGGCTGAGCCATAAACACATCAAAGGCCTGAAAGCGGTTAACTAGTAAGAAAAAAGCAGCATCTTACTCAATGCCAGGGCAGAGGTAGTATCCTCTGTGCTTCTTGCTGTCAGCAACTTTTTCATGCAGCAGTATCCCCAGGAGTGGTTAACCAGCAAAGTTATCTCATATGCCCTCCCTCCATCCCCCCAGCTCAATTTGAGGTGTACTAGTTGTCAGGAGAGGGGGAGACTTGAAGTTCAATGGGCTAAGACAACTATTTCTAGCTGTC
>NW_009935118.1:113367-167505 GCF_000696875.1 Nestor notabilis | reverse complement strand
CCCTTGCAGCAGGATTCAGCAGCCTTTGAGCAGAGACTTATAACCAGATTGTTCCTCTGTCCTTTCTGCCAATTCATCTGTTGGCTCTCTATAAAAAAGGACCTGGTCTTTATCTCTGCCCCTTCCACAGGCACAGACAAGATCCTTCCCCAGTCCATTGGGGAAGCAAAGGTAGTGGAGGGCAGCCCAGTGTCCAAGTGGACATCTGGATACCACTGGACTCTTGCTGGAGAGCAGCTGCTGTGTTAGATGTATTCAACCAGAATGGCTGATGGCTTGGATAATGCATCTGGTGGCCATCCACATGGGTTAATGAGTCAGAGAGGAGCAGCTGCTCTGAAGGTAAGCAAGAGGCCAAAACACAGTCTTGGGTTTGTGGAGCAGAGATGAAGAGCAGAGAGAGAAGACCTGTGTGAAGTCTAAGCTGTAGCTGTTGCTGTGCAGAGTGAGCAATGTTTGTTTGATGTTTAAATGATCACTGGTGTGTGAGGAGCACACAGTGGCCTAGCCAAAAGCAAACACTGTCGGGTGGCTTTGGACCCTATTCCTCACAGCCACCGATGACAAATCAGTTGCCCTAAGCTGCCCATGTTGCCTTCTGTCACAAAGCACAGACAGGCTAAGGCCACCCCACGCCGGGTGAACCCACTGCTCTCCTCCAGTAGTATGAGCTCCTTTCCCAGGTGACATGACCTCATGGGACTGGGAGCGTGGTGGGGCAGTGGGACTGCATCCCTAGAGAAGGATGTGCTAGAGCACATGCCAATGGCTGCATGGGTACCGGGGATGTGAGCACAGACTATGAGCTGTGGAGTGAGCTACAGCAGGGATGGTGATGGTACCCACCATGTGTGTGCTGGCAGCAGGATACCTTGTGTGTTCCATAGGTGAAGAGCATGCACCAGGGCTGTTGCAGACACATGTGGGCTCACGCCCTTGCTCACCTCATGGAAACTCACTTGCATGCCCAGGGACTTGGGAAAGACCTTCCTCTCCCTCCCTTCCCCATCTCTAAATGCACATTTACACCACCCACAAAGGTTCTGGCTGAGCAAAGACCAAAGAACGTCCTGAAGCAAAGGTGCCAGGTTTTAAATGTGACGTATTGCAGCTTAATTCATTTCCCAAGGTGATTCTTTCAAGGGCCTCATGGCAACCATCCCAAAACAACCAGTAATTTGGGTACTTCAACCCAAAGCTAGTTTAGCTTAAAAGTTGCTAAAGGAACCTCATATTATTTTTATTATTATTATTATTTCCTCCAGAAGCTGAACTCAGCATTTCTTCAGAGCAACTTGAACTGTGCACCCAGAAATGATTAATCATACTGTAAAATCTTGGCTTCAGCTTCCCCCTTTGTAAATAGGAGATTAACATACGGGTTGCTAATGTTGTGTCTTGCTGGCTGGCAGTACCTTGCTCCATAGTGATTCAATATGGTTTTGTAAAGAGGAAGGGCTGTGGAGAAAAGCACTGCAGAGAAGAGCCTTCCTCCACCAGTCACAGGTTTGCTTCTGGCCCTGGGTAGATGCAACACAGATGTTCATGTATATTGATGATGGGCAGCCTACGGTGTGTGACTTTGCTCTTCAGTGGCTACCCCTTTGGGAGGAGACACCAGCACAAATAAGGAGTTGCTGGCAGCATCCACAGACTACTTTATATTTTCTTCGGTGCTCTCATTGTCTTTCATCAACTCCCATATTTAATAGATTTATGTGGTGAATGGGTTTTCTGTCCCGAGAAAGGACTTCACTAAAATGCACATGAGCTTGGAGTACTTCTCTGAGGGAAGCTATTCCTTCCCTGTACTCTCTCTCCCTTCCCCAGTTCACTAGGTTTCATCAGTTTAAAAGAAGAAATAGGAAGAAATAGTTTTAAAAAAAGAAATTTATCTAGGAGGTATTGCAGAAGTTGACTTGAGACTCAGGTTTGGGTTTGGTTTTTTTGTTGGTTTTTTTTTTTTTTTTTAAATCATTTTGCTGTACATCCTGAGATAACAGAAAATCATGAGGTTTAGGGAGTCACCTCTGAAGATCATTGAACTTTTTAATAAAATTCCTTTAGGGTCCAAGGTCAACACTGCCCTGCATGGTCTCAGTTCTGTTTTACATGTGCTCACACTTAGCTACACTTCAGTTCTTGATTGATTTGTTTTTATTTAGTGGTAGTTTTAGAAGCATCCTTTGAAAACAAAACCAAGCTACTACTACCATCCAATTTAAGTACACAAAAACCACGAAAACACTGCTTTTCTTTGCTGAAAAGCACACAGCAAAGAAATCCCTTTGTAAGTCTAACTCTTGAGTTCATTGCATATTTGAATGAAAGCTGATTTCCATGTTTGTTTGGACAAAATGAAATGTTTCCAAAAATTAAAGAAATGGGCAGTAGTTGTGGTTTCTGTTTGGGGAAGGCGAGCTGGAAGGCAAAATATTGCAAAACTATTTTGCTGATAGCAAACAAAGCCCAAAGGGAGATTTCTGTTTTGAAAATATGTAACTGTTGACATGAGGATGTTTGTTAGAATATTTTTAGTGCTGATAAAGGAAAGCAACATTCATTGGAGTTTTGATAATCTTGAATGAAAACACATGTTAATGCCATTGGACTATGGGGGCTTCATTCTGTCTTCTTGCTCAGGGTGCTGGTAACTCTGAGGACAACTGGTGTGCTATTAATGACTGAGGCAAAGAAGGCATTAAGTAACTCAGCCTTTTCCTCATCTTTTGTCACTATGTTTTCCCCGAAATCCAATAAAAGATGGAGGTTCTCCTTAGCCCTCCTGTTGTTGTTAATGTATTTATAGAAACATTTGTTATCATTGTGGAGCAGTCACTGAAAACATTTTTAATATTTTTACAGTGCTACCTGACAGCAAGATCTCTATAGTATACAATTTTCTTCTGACCTCTTACACACCAATTGTATTGGGAAAACATTAATTAAATGGGAACAATATATTTGTTGTGACTTGAAGTTGCTTTTGTCACGGTTGCTATTGTTCAGGTTCTTGAACAGGAATGAAAGAGTCTGCTTAAAGATGCTCTCCAAGCGCTCTGTTTAAGGGTGGCTTTTTGTTTGTAACTGCCAAAAAGTAGCCACAAACTATAAAAGGAAAATTTCCCTTCTTTGTGATTTCAGTCCCTTGAGTCTTGATACAAAATGGTTTTTATTAATTCACTTCCAGATTTAGCTTAGTTTAATTTTAGCCTTGGTCATGGGGTATGTTTTTCTCTTCTTTACATGGACAATGTATCCTTTAGTAACACCTTGAAAAGACAGTAAATTTTAGAGTGATGTGGAACTTCTATTGGAGTCTTGTTTATACACTACTTTTTTAGGTTTTTTCATGATACAGTATATTGATAAAGGATACCTTAGTGCCCTGAACAGACCAGTGGCTGTAGAAGTTATAAAGCTGGTAGTTGCTATCATCTAAAGATCATAAGGCAGATAGAAGAGCTGGGAGACTGAGGATAAGATTTTGCATTCAGAGTCCAGAAAGCCATGTGCCTGTGAAAAGGCACAGAGGCCCACTGCTCTTCTTACTTCCCTAATGATGTAATTTGGCTTGACAGAACCAATTGTCTTCTCATAAGCCCTGGTTTTCTTATTGTATATCACATGATATGGACATACAGCATCTTCAAATGGAAGACAGATCAATTCTTTTTACTGTCCCAAAACCAAAAAATAGTTTTGTGTCAGACAATGTATTTTGTGTAAAGTTACACTGAGTCAAGCCCTACCCAGCAGAAATGTTACTACTCTGAAGTGCTCTATTAAATTCCCACCCATCCTATTCTTACTTTCTTAGTGTTCCTGCATTTCTATTATGTTGTTCTCTGATGTGTCAGGCTGATTGATTATGTATCATGAAGAAAGGCAGTTTGCTTTTCTTAACTCTCCTGTCCAGCTGTAACCAATTCCTCTGTCACCCTTCTGAATATTCTCCTGCCATTTTAGAGCATTTTCAAAGCATTTTCAAAGCATTTGTTAGTGGTGTGTGAAATTCTCTTCTCCTTACCAGCCTCTGGCTACATGCATTCATATGAAATAGAAGTTTTGCCATAGCATGGGATGGAGACAATTGTGACTAGAAGGAGCCTAAGAATACCAATTTGAGCCCATTAGTCCATAAAGAACTTAAATTTGAAGATTTACAAGGGGGACGCTAACTGATCTGACTAGATGGATGCTGCCAGCTGCTTCAGAAATTTAGGTGACCTGTTGAGATCCCACTAGTGCTAGAGAAGAATATGTAGCCTGAAACACAGGGTGCGAATAGCTAAGCTCTTAGGTTATGTGTGTCAGGGAAGCTTTGCAGCTGTGCTGCTCTTGCTCCCCTGCTGCCAGCCTTCAGGTGAGCTTTAACGAAGACTACTCAGAGTCAGGCATCCTGAGAGCAGCTCAGGTATGGTCTTAGTATTCAGTATGTTACTGCAGACCCACAGGCTTTTCAAAACATAAGCCCTGTCAGGATTTTAATGTGCCAGGAATCTTTATCCCCATCATTTTTTGCCATGACATCTATGAAAAATTATTTTTTTTTACATTTTTACTTTTTTTTTTAACCCCACCTGATTCTTTTGCTGATGGCCCTGCTCATTTTTTGCTGTCTTACTTCTTTCTGGTGGCAAGCACGCTGCAATTTGACTGTAGGCTTTGCAATATACACAGTTTGAGGGAAAACTAATCACATTCTATGTATGGAATACAGAAAGCAGAAATAGAAGCTTGTAAATTGCTTAAAACCATTGTATGATTTAAAACTTATTTGTTACTCTGCAGTTATCTGTTCAGGTCTGCTCTAGAGTCAGCCATCTGTATAGTTATTTATATTACTGCATGTTTCATATCTGGCACTCAAAAAATGTTTATTCTTTTCCTCCTGATGTGAAAGCCATTCTCAGTCAGTAAGTTGTCAAGCTACCCTTTTGTCATCATTCCTGCCTAGCTGTGTTCTTTCACATCGAGTCTCCTAAGTCTCGCCAGCCTAATGTGTTAAATTCTTTAACAAGAATGTTCCAGTTTTGGAGTGCTAAGAGCTTTGCTTGTTTTTCTTCATGAATGGAATGAAACGCTTCTTGGTGAAGATACAAATGCAGCAGAAACTGAAAAATTTAGACTTCCTTTGTGATCAGTAGAGGAAAAATTGACACTTCTGGACTGTTATCCACCACAGCCCTTGAGCTCTCCACCTTGAAGAAGATTGACTGCATTCCCCAAGTGCCTGGTTTTCTTGGCTGATAATGAGAGGTTAGTTGGCTCACTGCAAGAGCTATTTCCACACTGTTGCTACAGAATTATAGGAAAGAGAGGCTCCAGCATTTGGTTTCAGCAATGAATAGCAGAGCTAAGCAAGGACCTGTATCTCTTCTACTGTGTTTCTATTGAAAAATAAACAAGAAGGACCCAAACCCGATTTTGCTGCGCCTCCAGTTCACATGGCAAAGTTGATCTGTGAGATCCTCTGTCCTCTCCCTGCCCTAATTTGTTGCTTGTTTTTATTTTTTCCCTGGGGGCGAGCTTGATTACAAAAAGGCTGATTTAAAGTTTGAATATTCAGACTGAAGCTGAATGTGGTGAAGTATTTCAAAAATAGTCTGTTTGTATTCCTTTCCTTAGAAGCATTGCACAGTAGTGCTGGGAAAGCTTTACCAAATATGTGTAGTAAACAGATTTTTCTCTAACATCAGCCTTTTCACTGCTATGCTTGGGCAACTTGGTCCAAATTAACTTTTTGACATTATGTTATAGTTCACATTTTCATACTCATGATAAAGCAGAAAATGGGATGCACTATTTAAGGTCAAAATGATTTAGACTTCTGCCTTCCATGAATTTTATTTAGGGCTGTGGGTAGCCTTCTGAAAAGTTGCTTGTCCTAGAGACAGTCTCAAGCTTTGCACAGAAGGCAAGGATGAAAAATGTATAGGATAGTAACAAATTCTGTATCTGTAATATATTCCAAAGGAGTTTTCCCTCCCTATCAGTACAATTGTCCACCTGTGCTTAGTCTCACACAGCACCACATCCTTTTTTTTCCTATGAAAGTACATGATATTCTGCAGAAAGCTTTAGGGAATGGTGTGTGCATTAGGCTAAAGCCTCGTGTCTGCTCCATGAGCAGCTGAGCTGCTGGGGGACATCAGTGTGGGCAGGCAGAGCTGGCTGGCAGAACGGCTGAGCCAGCCTCATCCCTTGGGTACCAGCTCTGCTGCCACCTACGGTGACGTGAGCTGACCTGGATAACTCTTACCAACCACAGTGCTCAAGGAGAATTACAGTAAAAGGAGAAACTTTGTTTGACAGAGCAAGGAAATGACCTTGTGGAATAATGACACGTGGGGATTTTGTGTGCTTCTCATCCCAGCTGCACTGGGTCAGTGTGCTGAGTGGTGGGGGCAGTGGTAGTATGGTCCCATGCCAGCTACCCTGTGAAGAAACAGCTTGCCCAAAGCCCCAGTGGTATCTGAGGTTCAATCCTCTAACCAGGTTGGTGCTTTTGGTTTAATTCCTGTTATCACTGTATGGGATTTTCTTCTAGCTACAAAATGTCCAGTCTTTGTCTCTGTTGTGTTGATTTACTGGCCTTGACGATAGTGTCAGTCACTTGTGTGCTCTATTTCCTTTTCAAAAAATATTTTCTTTTATTAGTTTGCAGATTTTCACAGATAAATTGGAATTCTTGGCTCTATATTGTTTATGATTTAGTTTTACTTATTTTCTTTCTTAACTAAATATTCTTAGGCTTTTCAATTTTGTTTTATATGGGAGCTTTCCAGAGCTGCATTACATGTGTTTGGTTTTAATCAATTATGCATCAACTAGTGAGATATATATATATATACACATAAATACATAAAGCTAATATTTTTATTCATTTACTGCTGAAATGTACTTTTCCAAAGTGATAGGCCTGTTTGTTCTTTAATGGGCTCTGACTCATGATTACAGGCAGATTTTTTTCATGCGGGGGACAAAGTAGCAGAAAAAAGCTTTGATCTGTTGCTTTTCATTTCTGCAAGGAAGTTGTTTCCTGGATCATCTGCATCCCTTCCTTCTCTCAGACTCTTGTTGTGTGCTGGAAAAGGTGAGAAGCTTTGGCACATCTGCCCAAATGCATCCTCCAGTACAGCATCCCAGAAGGCAGAACTTTGTGGGGTGACAGCCCCTGGGATTTGCCCAGAGGGCCCAGCATGTCTAACAGGGGGGGCATCTGTCCAGCTTTGCCCTTGAGAGTCTCATTTAGCAGCCGGCTGGAGTGAGTGGAAAAGTCACCAATTCGCTTGCAACACTGTAATTTGCACTTGAGCAGGGCACCAAGGGAGCTATATGCCTGTATTTCAAACCAATCTGACTTGCTCACAGCCTTTTTATCAGACACTGCAGCTTTTCCTACACTGGTGCTCCCAGCCAGCCAGCTTGTTTCTCTGGAGGCACAGGGCAGCATTTCTGAACTCCTTCTCTCCAGGTACTAGTGGCCTTTGATCTTCCTTCCCCAAGCTTGGCAAACAGCCCTGCCATCAGGAGGAGGAGTCCTTCCAAGCTGGATAATTAGTTGGAAGGGAGGCTTCTGAGTGTTGGGACCATTGTTTCACCTTTCCTGCCTCCTTACCAACATGACTTGTATGGCTTCCATGTGCTCTTTAACTGCGTGTTTGGGTGGGCAACAAAACAAAACAGAACATGAAGATGCAATAGTTAGAGGATTTTTGTTTGTTTTTTAAAAAGAAAAGACACAGATGCTTCCTTGTAGTTGTTTTCTAACCTCTCAAAACCTATCTGCATTTATATAGTAGGAAGATACCACTTGGCTTTATTTTAGTGCCCTGCCCTGCCCTACCTCAAAGTCCAAATCTATTTGTCACTCTACCAAGTTACTTTTTTGCCCATAGTTTCCAAACACCACCCAGGCAATTAAAAACAGAAATGATCACAGTATAGAAACAACAAAGTCTCTTGCTTAATTCATTTGCATGTGTGTATTATCCGTGAGAAGGTATCTCCAAATGCAACACATTGCAGTTACTTGTCTGTGTGGTTCTATTTTAATCTCCTTCTGCAAGAGGGAAGTCCCATGATCACGGCCAACCAAAAAAGTTCTCCCTTCTTTATGCATGGACTTCATCCAGTTTGAACCACCCATACGTGATGTCTAACTCCCTTTGAAGTTGATGGAAAAGACTTCTGCTCTGTAAATACTCAGTATATGGCCTAAACACACACTGTGCTGTCTTCCAGAATAGTTTGCAATGGCTAGGATTCCTGCAGGTTCTGGGGACTTGTCTACATTTTTGTTGCAAAGTAGTGGCTAGACCCAGTAATTCAAATATGTCTTCACTGGACCCTGACACCACATGAGATTGTTTCTTCTGATGTTAGCATCTGGATTCCAACATGACTAGTGCTTCCAGAGTGTTTTGCTTTCCTTGCATTCCTCAGCATGAAGTTTACCACAATGGAGAAATGCTATGCTTCAGTGAAACTTGGAATGGATCCTAGGAAAAGTATATAAATGGTGCATTGCTTCCAAGCTGTCAACTGAACAGCTCCTCCCAACCTCTTTCCCTGTCACTTTTGCTATTAATAAGAAATTTTCATTGTTGTCTCTTCTGCCACTAATCCTGTGGAAAGATTTTGGCTCGGTCCTGGAAGGTAAAAATATCTTACAGGTGACTCCAGACTGGCAACTAAGAGATCAAGTTTTAGGTAAAACAAATCCAAACAAAACAAAACAAAGCAAAAACCCCAACAAACCCAGGTTAAGTGCTGAGATGTTACTCTGGCAAAATCCTGTTGACTTTACAGGCCATTGGTTTGAATAAAAATTAGTAAAACGTGATATGGGACAGCATGGAGACGGCTGCTGACTGATTTCTGTGTTGCTCATTCTATACACAGTTGTGTTTTCACATATTCTTTGTTTTATCTGCCTGAGACAGTAGTTTGTAATTCAGACAGCCAAGAGCAGCTTCTTTGAAGGCAGCAGTATTAAAAATATTGCTGCTTTTTTGGCAAACTAGAAACATTCTTGTGTGTGTTTAAGGAAGATGGACTGGATATTTTTGGATGCTCACTAATTCAGTTCAGCTGCCCTTGTTTTGTTTGCTCAGGTTTGGAAAATGAGAGCAAGGGAGAATATATAGAATTACATGAAGTGTAATTCTTTATACAGCTGCAGACCACCTTCTTCATATCTTCTCTCTATATCAAGAAATTGATCATTTACTGTGTCTTTTAATTTGTAATTCAAAACATGTATCATTGTGATGGGTGGACCAATTTGGTTTTATCAAAGTAATCATCTGAGGGTAATATTCTCTTGCATAGTTACTGGTATACCAACTCTTGTATCTGCAGTGTCTGTTTATTTTTGCTGTGTTTATGAATTTACATACACAGCAAAAGGTAAGAAAGCTTATGGGGTGGGGGGTGGGACGAGGGAAATAAAAAGAATGGTAACAAGGCTTGTGGAAAACATTGCTGCAGAAACTCCCTCGAGGAACAATACCCCAACCCCTGAAGCTACTGCACACTATAGAAGTAAAACCAGATTAGCATGAGCTGATGGATGGGTTTTTATGCCCAGGAAAAGAAAATGGGGATCGTTGTGGGACAAGCTGGGGCTACTTTTCATCTTTACCCAGAGGCAGCTACTTGGTTTGCTTCATCCAGTGGAGAGCGGAGGCAGGAGCAGACAGTTTGCCAACCTTGCACATGGTTATAAAAGGGTGAGATATGGTATGGGAGGAGAAAAGGGAAAATGAAAGTCAGGGAAGCAAACAAAAGGCAGAAGGGAAAAAAATCTGCTTGAATTAGTGTGAAGCCCCAGAGTGGCTGCTATTCTTCTTGGGTTTGTTTTAGTTTCTGGTGGTGCTCAGCGTTTATGTCTTGTTAAAAGTGAGTGAGAGAGGTTATCTCTGTTGCGAGAGGACTCTTTCTTTTCCAGCTCAAGAAGGTGATTACTCAGGAGAAGGTTCTTAAAACCACAATAAATCTTAGGATCCCAATAGCTAGTCCCAATATATTTAATGTTTTAAGCTTTGCATAAAGGTGGTGTGTTTCTACTGCTACTTTACTGCACTAGCAAGGGATATACTTTTTTTTAATGTTGCATCTGTTAACAGTCAGTAGCTTAACGACGGCATTCCCAAAATTGGAACACCAAACCAAAACCATAGGTTTAGGGTGCTTATGGGCACCTTGAGGTTCTTGACAGAGCTGGATTATTTTAATTGACTTAATAAAGTAAATGTACTGTAGAAACGAGAGAAACTGTTTTCAGGTTGAGGCACATTAGTTTGCCAGTAGTAAAACCTAAATTGCAGTATAGTATGCAGCCATCCCTAGAAGATGGGACTTGATAAGTTGGTGCAATACAGAATCACATTAGGGCTGGAAGAGACTTCTGCAGATCATCTAGTCCAGCCCCCCCTGCCAAGGCAGGTCCACCTAGAGCAGGTTGTATCCCTGCTCAGAATGGCATGCTCTGCTTTCCTACTTCCTTGAACCTGCTGCTTCCCTCTGAGCAGCTGGAGCAGCTGGAAAAGTTAGGGCACAGAGCAGAGACTTTTCTGTAGGTGGTTTACTTTTATTATGAGCTAAGTGCAAAGGGATCTGGCCTAAACTTGATGTTGGTTTCTAAACATGATGGTTTTACAGTGCATTCAGGATGCCTTAGATGGAGAGGCAAGTTATGATGATCAAAACGCTTTTCTTAAAAACTGGAGCCTGTGCTGGCTTTTTTGAAGCCCTTCTGCATGATTAGTTTAGGCTGTGGCATTCACAGTGGCAGATGATAAATGCAACTGGCATAACATGCTGGTTATGCTTCTGGGTGTAGATTTTGAATACAGTTTTGTCTGTCAGGGAGAGTGTGTGGGTGACTGCAACTCTGAACACTTGTTCCATAGCTCCAAAATTGGAGCACAGCTGAGAGGCAGGAGGACTTTCAGGCATCTATGGGATCCTGCCTGATTTTAAAATGTATTTAATGCACATAAATCACCTAGCTCTGCAGGGACAGCTGGGTTTGTTTTAAACTTGCTAGGTATGATATAATGTCAGAGTCAACAGTCTGTCTGCAGTAATGGACCTAAGAGGACCCAGGCCTGTGGCGGGACAGCTGTTGTGGGAGAGATGAAACCTACTTTAACACCAAATTAATATATTTTGGGTTGGCTGCATAGGAGTACAAAAATAACATACGCAGAGAATAGGCAGCTGGCTGGTCAGGAAGGGGCACTGCGTGGGCAGGGGCAAGCAGGTCTGATGGGATCTCCATACCAGTCACCCCCAGACCAAGAGCTGGACCAGAGTCAATCCCCACTGCCCATGGCTCCTCTCTGCTGTCAGGGGACATGGAAGGAGAGATGGGGAGAGAAGCCCAGCCATTACTAGGGGTGCAGGAGAAGCCTGCACGAAGGCCATCAGGTGCCAGGGATCTCCTGCAGCTGGGATGGGGCTTTCCCCTTCCCTTGGCAGCCTGGGTCTTCCTTGCAGTGTCCTCCTGCAGGATCTCATTGCCCTGGTTCCTTTCTGCATCCCAGCCCTGCTCTCTCCACCCTCTTCTTGCTGTTCTTATTTTCCTCTCTATCTGATCCTGGCCTAACTATCCCCCAACCCTGGGGTAAGGGGTTTTCTGCCTTCTCACCTTGTGCCTCAGCCACCTTCTGTTTGCAGTTCAGTAACCACATCTGTAAGGGATATAAATGGAACCTTACACTGGTTTTGATATGAAGAGATCAGCCTAGGCTGATAGTAATTCGTCGTAGCTCTTGCTAGATTCAGAACTGCATCTATTAAAGTGGGAGGTTGGGTATGTTGGGAGTTTGGGTTTTTTTGTTTAAAGATGGTTTAAACTAGATGAAAGGGCAACAAGTGGTTAAAAACAACTTCAGGTCACTGGCTTACAGGGGCTTAAATAGTATAAACATACAAGAATCATTTCAAAGGCATATCAGGTGATATGAAAATGTATATATCTGCTAACTGCCTAGGCAAATTAGAGAATTAATTGAAAGGGAATGTTACCTCGTTAGCTGAGCAAGCTAATGTCAGAAGAAACTTGTAGCTTGCTTTTAAGACTTGGAGTAGGGATTTTTCCAGAATAACCTGCAAATGAAAAGCAGCCTCGGAATGGAGGCAAGTGTTTGGATAAATTATCTGCTTCCTTATATTTGTAACTGCATGCTGAGGTTAAATCTTATGCCATGAAGTAAAGTTCCTTCTGCCTCCCTGTCCTTCCATATTAGAGATTAAACAACATGCTTTAAAATATGGTTTTGGATGTGAAAAAAAAAAAAATCTTGTGTAAAAGCATTATGAGTGGTCCTTAAATATGTTCAAGTGTTTATATATTTTTTGTATTTTCCATGAAATTAATAGATCTATTCAGTAAGTATCCAAAGGAATATTCAGAAATGCTCAAAACAGAAAGGGCACCTTTGAAAATATACTCTTATATATGAAAGATGGGCATCTTTTGGCACTTTGGTAATGAAACTGTTGTACTGTGTGAGACGGAGAGGAGCTGGGACTTTACTAAGACTAAGCCCTGAGTACAGAGCCATCCTCTTGTAAAGAAACCACCCTGAATTAGTGTTACTTCAGTTGTTTCTGGTTTGGGGACCTGGGGGATCATTTACCACCTCTTTGAAAACCACACAGTTCCTCTAGTAGAGGAGGAGGAGGGTTTTGAATGGAGGGAGAAATGCTTAATGTTCCCATGATCCCAGAGATGGGAATTTGCATGATATTGAGGGAAATCAGGAAAGCAGAATGCTTGTTCCAAGTGGAGTTGGAATTAGGACAGTAATCTGAATGCATGTGCAATTCAAACTGAATGCATACAGTGAAAGTTAGCACTTTTTAATAATTATTTTTTGCTTTGCTGGGCAAACAGAATACTCTAAAAGAGTGTGCTGCAATTCAGTGACCTAAACCTGCTTTCAGGTGTCCTAATTGTAAGTTACGGTTTGCCTTCCAAGGACTGATAGAAAACTACTGCAATTGCTGATACGAAAAGTAAGAATAGATTATCTCCGACAGTACTTGAAAGGGAAACGTGTAATGGTGGACTTCAAAGCCAGCCTCACGGTCACAGGTGTATGACTAAGATGGAACATCATTTCTTTGTTGTTGTTCTGAAATGCTTTTGTATTTCTGCAAGTAGGAATAGTGTGAAACATCTATCAGAATTAGCGTTCTGCAGTTTGGTCATTACAGGTCAGCTATAGATGTGCAACTTCCTTGAGCTGTAAACCACAGGCTATGTAAGTGTTTTGGAATAAAATGTTTATGCATTTAGTGTTGAGCAGTGTTGCTAATTTAGACTAGTCATTGGAAAACTATGTTCTCTTTATTGTGTATTGTTAAAACGTAAGTGCTGCCATTTGACTTTATAAACACGAACAAAAAAAAATCATGGGTTTAAATTAATTCTTAATTTTCTAAAGAAATACACCAAAATACCTGTCAGTCTCTTCTAGAATGTGCAGCCCTGTGTGCAGGTTCATTTTGATTTAAATGAAGATTACCCTGAAATTAAACTTTTGGCTCTTAAGTGGATAATTGGGAAAGCAAGCCATAAATTGCTTCTTCATTAGACAACTTACAAGACTGAGAAATCAAAGCGGGGGGGAGGGTATTTGTTGTTTTAGTTTGGGTTTGTTGTTTGTGGGGGTTTCATTCTTCTCCATTGGCATTTGGAAAAGTAAAGATTTTGGAGAACAAAAGTAAAAATATAATGTTTTGTTCAAGGTTAATAAACTATTTTTAGGATAGTCAACAGTACCTGCATTTTGCATATGTACAATATCTTTATTAGAGTAGCCCTTGAGAGAGGACACAATTTTGCTTTTTAAAAATATTACGATTTTATGCAGCATCTCAATGCATTACTTATTCTATTTTAGTCTCTTATTAATGCTTTGGGGGAAGAAGGGGCTTTTTCCCTGTAACTCGCTAACTATAAGCTCTCAGTATCAACCTCCTCTGTTTTTCACAGCTGCCTCGCATCTCTGTGCTACCAGGGGATTTCTGGCTAGTTTTTGCCTATGCAAAACTAATTTCCCTCTCTGCTGCTGTACTAACAAGAATACTGAATGGTTGGGAGAATATTTTCCTGTCAAGTCCTTTGCTGATCAGTGGGGCAGATGCTGTGTTTCTTGCAGGAGAGGAGATAAAAGAGTTGATGAATCCCCTTGAAAAAAGTCCAACTTAATGTCTGAAAGTTGCTTGACCAGATATTATTTGCTTTATGGATGACAGTCCCTCTGGAGCATATACAGATAAGCTACCTTCATTATTTATGGGCATTCATTAAAGTAAGCAGCACAAACCTTATTGATCTTCCAGATTCACCTCAGTGGAATTAGAGGAGTCTTTTGTATTAGATGAGAGTCCAAAAATATTTAGATGTTTTTTTATGAGGATGCAATATCAAAATATGGTAACTTTATGTGTTACAATATTCTTGCCTAAATGAACAACCTTTTTCAGAGTATGTTTTCATCATTAAAGTATGAATTTTTAGTTTTATGGACAATGAGAAAAAAATTTACCTATCCGGGGATATAAGTTAGTCAAGAGTAAAGATTTCACTTAAATAATTTCTTGCATATAATCCTCACTATATCACTTTGGGACATTAAATTAGATTAAACTACACTGGAGAGCTGTGCATTGCTCTATCCAGGTTAGCAGTACCATTGCCAACTTACAGTGCAGCCACAAGCTTATGTTTGCTAACTCCAGAACCATCATTTGTGGAGCAGTCTGTCCATGAGAGTTTAGAGGTGGAAAACAAGCAAAAGCATTTTGTCTGCCACTTTTCTGCTGGCATACAGTATGGCAAGGAAAAATAGGAAATCTTTTGCCTGCAAGAGAAATGAGCCTCACTTACTTGGAGTGATGTCTACTAGCTAGATCTGTAAACGCCAACTAGCTCTTTAGAAAGGCCATTTCCACTAAAATACACAGTGGTGGGGGGGAGCAAATTTTCGAGAATGCCAAGCCATGTGTCTCCCATCCTGTTCCCATCCACTGAATTTCTTAGCTATATCCCTCATATTTTGTGGAAGCTGAAAATAAACTAGTAAGTAAACAATGGTCTGAACAGATAATTTTGTTCTCCTTGCATCTAAAGTAGATATAGCATAGCAGGTCTGACTGGGAAGGAAAGGGAGTGGGAAATGTAGCCATTAATTTAATTAAGCAAATTAAGTTTATTCTTTCAACTTGGAGTGTCTTTCCATCTATTTTTTCATTCCTATACGTACTGATTTATTTTCTTGTTGATGCTCGTATGCTCCGCATCACTGCTCTATTCAAGTAGCTCTTGTTCTAGATCCTCCATCACCCCTCTTCTGCCTATTTTCTATCTTTATTCTCTTTTCTTTCAAATAATATCCTGACAGATAACATATTGTTATAAACCAGCCACACAGTCCTCATTCCTTTTGAGAGGCAATGCTCCAGACAGGGTTGCTCTCTTATTTTCCTGTAGCAGGAAAAAAGTCAACTCCTACAGATGCAGGTTGGTTCAAAAGCAAGAATGTGGAGGTACTGGGGCAAAAGAGCAGTACCAGCAATGCTTGTTGGTGCCTCTTCAGATGCTGGGTGAAGCACACAGCCTCTCCATGACCTCGAGCCACCCGGAAGGAGCCTTGCATTACATTAATCGATCCCCTGTTTCATTTGGCAGTCATCTGTGCTGGAGTGTGCCCACACTTTCTCAGTCAACATAACATTATTAATTGCTAATGCTGAGATGGGTATACTCCAAGTCAAGTACCTTTAATGCCCAATACTGAATGTTGCAAAATGCCTTAACAGCAAAAATGTGCTGATATCTTTTTTTCATATGCTGCTCTCCTGAATTGTGCAGAACATGCTACTGCTTAAATGATGCTTAGATCATTAAATAGCCAGGCACAGCAGGGTGTCCAGGACCATGGCCAGCCTTAGGTAGGGCTGAGGTCAGGAATCCCTGGTTTCTGGGACAAACGAGGGAAGGAAGTGCCCAAAGAAGCTGTGAATGCCTCATCCCCAGCAGCGTTCAAGGCCGAGTTGGATGGGGCTTTGAGAAACCTGGTCTAGTGGAAGGTGTCCCTGTGCATGGCAGGGGGATTGGAACTAGGTGATCTTAAGGTCCTTTCCAATTCTAACCCTTCTACAATTCTATGAAAGGACCTCATGGGGCACCAAGGAAAAGAGGGAATATCACATAGGCATAAAACACACTCTGCCTGGCCAAAGTTTTAGTTCAGACTGCTAGGCAGATAGATACGTGGGTATATGGTAACCATATATGCTACCATAGGTCGTATTTGTTTGCAGGTTTAGATTCTGCTTTCACTTGCTGGATGGCTCTGAAACCTCTGTCTGTGCTGGAGCACTCTGTGTGACAGTGGCTTTCACACCCCTTTCTCAGTTTGTCTCCTTATTTTGTAGCTAACAGGAATTCCCCCCCATTTCTACACCCGCCATTGGAAAAGTGCCCAATCAGCTGTGTTCTCTTCATCCTACTTGGTGAGCTTGTGCCACACTGTGGCTTTCACCCCTCTACTGGGTGAGCACACAAGAAATGCAAGCAATTTTGTCCAAGAGCAATTTTGTCATCTCTCAGGCATAAAGCCAGTTGGCAAATACCTTATCAGTATTTTTCCTATCCTTTAGCAAGAGGATCCTTGCTCCCCTGCCCTCCCATAACCAGTTCTGGCACCAGTTTCTCAAAGGGTGTAGTGGATGGGAACCTGTGGTAGAAGAAAACACACTGACTGTCTGATCATAATTACACAGTAGCAGAGAACATAAGGTACATTTTGCTTATAGATTGAGAAGCAAAATATGCCATGGTATTTAAAATAAACTACATCTCATTTCGGTCAATTGAACAATATCTTTTTAAATAGGCAGTGAGTTTTCATGACTTTAAGATGCATGAAACATTGCAGTCATTCATCTTAAATGGTTTTACTTTACTCCCAGTCTTCTCTTCTTTGTAGGTATTAGCTTTTCTGTGTGAAAACTAAGACTTTCTCAGCAGAAAGGTGCTGCATTGAAGTCCTTTAGCTGAAAGGGTTGTGTTCTACTTGTCAGCTCCATTAAAATGTTTAAATGGTCAATGTGTTTATGATCAGATTTCAGATTAATCATTCACTGACTTCAGAATGCAAACTGATCTGTATTTTATTTGAGAGCTTATGTAGCTACTGAAGAGTTGTTTCCCAGGCAATTTTTAAGAGGAAGACACTATGTAGGGCAGTGTCTGCATCTCATAGGGGGCTAGATTGGCTTGAGGACAAAAGAGTTGGTTGTGGTTTTGTTTTAAAAAGGTAGAGCAAATCAAGTATGTCTCCTGATAAATTATTCTCTTATACGTGTTAGATCTTACACATCTTGTCTCTTAAAATGACATTGGGTATATGCTGTGTGGCTTTTTTGAGGTTTGTTGAGTTTTTTTCTTTTGCTCTACTGGGAGCAGTATATTCTGTTTCTACAAATTCACAGTTAAAGAGATTTAGTGCCAGAGCAGCATGGAGAATAAAGATCATGGAGTAAAAAGTTACTCTCTAATCAGAGCAGCTATGCAATACGTGGGTGGGGGATCCTTGTCTCCTCCTAATGCAAGGAGAGGCTGCAATCCAGTGGGAAATCTCAGCCACCCAAGAAATCACAAAACCTCTGGCTGCACCCTGCATTTCCTTGTTCTTCCTCTTGAATCAACTTGTGACCTTGCCTCTGTGGAGCTGCTGCTCATCTCCATGCCCTGCTATACCTACAGCCTGCGAAGTCCCTCTGGGGTAGGAGACTTAGTTAGTCTTGTCCTCCTCACTGGAAGACACCAGATTGCTGAGGAAAATCATTCTTGGTCACATTCTTGGTAACACACTGTGTTCTCATTCAACTGTTTGGTTACATCTGACTTAACATTGCTTTTTTTTTTTTGAAAATGAAAGGGCTGAAGGGTGCTCTGTCATGTACTTTTCAGGTCTCTAGGTCTGTCTTTCACCCTGGAAAGTTTTCTTGGGTTTTTGTTGTTCTGTTTTGTTTGGGTTTTTGTTTTCCTCCTTTCTTCATTTGTAAATTTAAATTGTATTTGCTGATGGTCTGATGTAATCTGCAAGTTCTGTTTGTATTGCGCACCATAGGCAGAAATGAAGTCTTGTTTCAGGAGAAGTAGATCCTGATTTTTGTGTATCTAATTAAGGTTAACAGTTTCTGCTTACAGAGTAATCTTGTGGGTTTGATTTATTCCCTTTCAACCACACTGAGAGACTTTGGTCGGTGATGGAGTCTGTACATTTGAACAATACTATTTTGTCTCAGTCTGTAAAATAGGCTTTTGGTAACTTTTAAACTTTCTACGTAAAGCTTTTAATTTTTACTCCTGCTAGGCAATAAAACTGCAGAGGAATGTGAGGTAATTGCATGGATGGGTTGATTTGGAGCTAGATAATTTCATGGTTTGTTCACTTTGGTTACAGAGCAGGAGAGACAAGGATGAGAAAAACAGCAAGAAGATGCTTTAAAATTCACTTTTCAAATTTTTTGCCTACCAGTGGCTGGCATGGGCATTTGGGTAGAGATGCATAATTTGGACTTGTATAACATGACTGCAGTGTTTTTGCAGATGCTTTTATTTTGGAAGATATTTGTGTTTGACAAGTTTTTTTCTGACAGTTTTCCAGACTTCTGTCTGATGCAGCTTCATCTGGAAATTCCTTGTTTTCATTTTGGGCTTTTCTCTCCCTAAAAATACTGTGGCAAGTAATAACTACAAAACCAGCTTCTTTTGAAAACCCTCCCACTTGAACAGTTAAGAACTTGAGTAATACTGTTTGTCATTTACATGCAATGCAAGATGGAAGTAACATTTTCTTTATCCAAGGATACTTGCAGTGGTTTGGTTTTGAGAAAGTTTGCTGCAGTCATTGCAGATGTTAAAAGATAAATCTGCCACCCTTTTCAACTTGGGCGATAAAGGTTCAAATTTTACTTGGTCAGAAACTTGAGTGTCCTGATTCATTCTGAGGATGAAAACTCATGCTGGGAAAGCTTATCATTTCCTGTTTAGAAAAGGCTTGGGTTAACAAAAGGTCTTCCAGGCAAAGCTTAGAAATGTGGTGTAGTTGTTGGCCAGGATGGAGAAGGATAATCATGACTTCAACTAGCTACACAGTACTACTCTAATGTAGTTTTGGAGATGTTCAGGGATGAAGTTGACTTGAAAAGAGCGTCTGGGCTTGTCAGGGCTGACGCGTCAGTGTGGCAGGCTGGGGCAGTGAGTTTGTGCAGGGATTATTCATGCCACTGAGCGCTTACACTCGCGTGAGCAGGCTTGCCCTGAGGGACGAGAGCAACAGATGCCAGAGCGGAGCAAGGGACAGCCACAGCAGCACAGGAAGCCTGAAGCCACAGGAACCAAGCACATGTGATGCTTTATCTGCTGCCTATGCTCGTAGAGCTCCAAAATAGCCGCCTCAAGATGCATTTAGGTAGGCTGGATTTGCTCATGTGTTGCATGTGGGATGTCTGAATGGCACACCAGTGCCAGCACTGCATTTTGGGTTTTTTACAGCACAGAATTTCGGAGCTCTTTGAACCATGGTGATAGCGGGAGGGAATTGAGCCTTCTGTCATGACAGCTTATTTTATTTTTAAATGGTTTTATGTAGCCTTACGTAGCATTGTGGAGCAAACCCTTCCCCCAGGCTCCTCCTCTCTGCTGCCCTCACCCAAACTATATTAGGAGAATTTTAAAAGAATACAGGGACTTTCAAGTTTGTCTGAATGTCTGCAATGCTAATAATTTCATCTGAGCAGAGAGGAAAAGATATGAATATGCCAGTTTTCCAAACACCCTGAACAAATTCATTTGTTAGACTGAGAAAATGTCAAGTACCCCTGTGGCTGAGCAAAAAGTCAACAAGTTAATTCCTTAAGTAGGACAGGTTTGGGTATTTTTTTTTTAATTTAGAACTGTGCTGCCTACATTTATCCTCTAGCCATGGGCTGAATTCCTTTGTAATGAAGTGAAACTGTCCAGATCCAGTTTTACCTGTTCTTCAACTTCCTATTTCACTTTTCTTTTGCTCGTGATCTTTTTTTCATGCATAATTTACTCTTGTTCAGAACATGACAGTCACATAAGCAAATAAATTCCCTTAACAAAAAACCCCACACCTACCCAAAACAGTGCACATGGTTTGTAGCTGTTGCTTTTAGCACAAAACAGTCCAGAAGTTCAGAAGTCCTGAACTTCTACTGGTGGTTACTTTTGCTCTACCAGTCTACCGAGTTCAAGCTGTTTAGGCTTAAATCTACGTACAAAATGTTGCCATCAAACTCTGTGTTCGCAGAACAGTTGAAATCATCTGGAAAACTGTGACTCTTAAGGGTATTCAGATAAGCATTCTTGACATCTGTGTCACTTGTTTATTCTTTTCGTTGGTCTTTTAGACTTCCCAGCTGCAAGTGTTCAAGTCACAAAGATGAAGGCCTTAGAATGGGTTTTTGGGGCGTGTGTCCATGTGTCTGTCTCTCCACGTGTATGTGTGTTTCAGGTTTCCAGCACCAGGATGCTATAATTGCTATAGTGTTAATTGCTATATAATTGCTAGTATTTCCTTAGGCTTTCTACAGTATCTCTTTCATGCAGTCCTTTGGCACTCATCTTTCCAAACTCTGAAAAATCGTCCCACCTCCTCCTTTGTACAGCAGCACAAGCTGTCAGGACAGGTTTTCTGCTCTGACATAAGCAAAACCATGTAACCCGTACTGGAATACAGAGCAGGAGGAAGGGAACCGCAATACTGGAAGGAAAAGGAGTTTCAGTCAAAGCCCTGCGCCCTGCTGAGTGTAGGAGTACAAGTCATTTTCATTTATTATTCATGTTGTTTGAGCTTTCGTTTTACTTCAAGCCTTGTTGATGAGAGATTTTGAATATGTGCACTTGTAAGTTAGTGAGGAAGTTTGTTATCCTCCCAAATAGCCAGCAGCAAAAAGCGTCTCTAGCCTGGCTGAACCAATCCTTTAGGAATACATTTCCCAGAGCTGACCTGAAAAGTATGTGTCCTGATGTCATTGTCATCTGCCCTCAGACAGGAATAACAGCAGGCAATCCTCTTGTGCTGCCGGCACGGCACCTATGATATAGCTGTCTGAACAGCCAAGTCATCTCTAAGTGACTTCTGAGCTGCTCAAAACATGTAATATGTGGGAGAGCAGGGGCAGAGAGGTGACTTCCCTAGTGCTTCCATGCACCCCACTCCCTGCTCTTTGGGCTGCATTGGTGACCTGAAAAGGGATTTTCTCCTCCCGATTCTTGTGGGAGCACCCAAGATCCTTGTCTCATTGTGCCCCCAGCATGAAGAGGTAGTGTGGATGTTTCAGCCACGGTGCCTGACCTGCTCAGGGGGGACCATTTACAGGTCCTAACACCACAACCTCTTCAAAAACATTTAGCGTGCTTCTCCTGCTCACATAGCCTGTGTGTTCTAAGGGCACTTTTGTTCACTCATGCTTCAGTGTGCATTGGGATCAGCTTTTTCGAGTAAATTGAAGCCATAAGGACCAAAAAGCAATCTTTGCTGAGTGAGCACTGTGGGCTGCCCAGCATGCATGCCAGGGAGCGAGCGTGCCCTTTAAGAAATGCATGAAATATCCCTGTGCACTTGACAGTGCCAAACACTTCAGCGTCTGTCTCTGTTTTCCCTCCAGAACATCCTTCCAAATAAATAGCTTGCTTGACACAAAAAAGGGTGAAGTTAGCTTGAAGCCTGACTTGGAGTCAAAAGTATATGTACCCTTCCATGTCTGGCACTTGGTGGGGCATGTCAGTTTCTGATTGACAGATTCCCCAAACCTACAGCATGGGGAGTGGCAGCACCGATGTCAGCTCCTCAACGCAAGCTCCTCAGGTTCCCAGACCTGTAAGTTCTCCTCCATCCATTGTATCCACATAGCTGCTCCCCTGGCCCTCCAGCCAGGTGATGCCGGGTTGGTCTTAGCTCCTTGGTAAAGTAATAGGTAAGGAATGTTACACTCACTTGAGTTTCTCCTCCTGGCAGGCAGGCTCTCCTCCCCTTTACCTCTTGCCTAACAATTACCCAGCACAGCTATACCTGCCCTTTTTTAAGCTCTAACTGTCACCACGTGGACTCTTTATGTGGACATTTTATGACCCGCTGCAGATTGAGTCAGCCAGGGATCCCAGCCAGCAGCAGAGCATTCCTCAAGCTTATGCTATGGCTGCCATTACCACAGCACATAGAAACCTCATAGATGCTCTCTGGACCTTGTGGGAAACCGCAGGTCTCTCCCAGAAACGTCCAGCATCTCTCTAGCATTTTCCAAGCTACCCCCTTATGAAAAAAAGAAGTAGGATGATGCCGTAATGCTGAGCTGATAGACACAGCTCCGAGACAAGAAAGTCAAGTTCAGCCAGCAACTCAGCAGAGCAATGGTTTTCACTTAGCATCCTGATTGACATTACTGCAGTTGTGTACATCATATGACAGTGGAATTTTGAATATGCTTGCCTTCAGACAGAGGTTCTCATTTGCTAATTGCCTGCTGTCCGTGTTTTGGGCTGAAATGTGTGCAGAGTTTTTTGAAAGAGGAATTGCCTGCTACAAGTGGGTCCATGTGCTTATTAGACTGTCTGGAAGGGAGCTCATTTGGATGCTATTTTGAAATTCAAAACTGGTGGGTGAGGAGAGGAAAGAGATTTGTTTCTGTCTCCCTGCTCCATTCCTTCCTCTTTCCTAACATCTATTTATACCCTGGATTTCCAGCTTTTTCGGTATTGAATGTTCCTCCTATTCTGCTTTTTTTTTTTTTAGTTTGCTTCTGTTTCAGTTTAGAAGTAGTTTTTTCCCCAAACATATTCTTCCTTCTACGTCACGCGATAAAACTAATTGTTGTGCAGTGATCTATGCAGAGACTCACAAATTTCTGCTGCTGTACAGCATCATCCCTTGTTCTCTTTCACCACAAAAGGCAGAAAAAAACCCCAGTGAACTAAACCAAAGGGAGGTTTGTAGCTGAGAGACCAGAGTCTTGAATTTGCAAACTAATGACTAATTTCCCTAAGTACTTGCCTACTCCTAGTTACATCTAGATGAGCTTCTTGGATCACTTGGGGCAGACATATACTCTTTAAGTGCTTTGCACATCTACATCTTAAGAGAATAATTCTGAATTATGTGTAGCTACTGAGATATATCTACCCAGGATTAAATTTGGTTTCTGTGTTCTGGTTTTGGGGAGGCCACAGCAGCTTGAAGATCATAGTTACCGTGAGGATACTTCAGCAAAATCGTCACACACTTTATCCTGCTTGCCTCCGTGGAAAAGCTTCTAGGTCTCTGAGGCTGTTGGCTCTGCGCTGTTCTGAAAGTATATGTATTTAACACAAGCTAAATGCTGTGCATATCTCATTGGGGCCCTGTTAAAGTATTGAAGAATGAATGACGGTGGTGCTTTAAAGAAGGTCCTTTAGTTGGCAACTTTTTGCTGAGCCCGCTCCTGCCTTCGTTAATTGTTACTGTGTCTGTATTGTAAGAGGCAGCCTCTCCTGAGTGCTCTCATACCCTGAGCGAACACGTTTCTCCACCCAAAACTTGTTGTGACACATCTGGTTTATATTGAGACTGCTGGGTTTCTGCTAAGCCCTCCAGCAACAGAGGATTCTTTGAGACATTTGTTCTGCATTCCAGCTCAGAGCTATTTGCTGGGGAAAGAGAAAGCAACACAGTGTCTTTCATTAAAAAAAAACAGAAAAAGAAAAAAAAATTACCTTTTGGAATGCAATTTGCCTTCACCTGCATGGAGGTGAAGGCTGTAAAGACGACAGAGGCAGGGCTCAGCCTTCAGGATGGAATAGCTGTGTTGCTGGGGTCAGTACGGTATCTTAGTGTTTTTCTAACATCTTCCAAGGTAGTTTGTTTGCTGGTTAATGCTCACTGCTCTCTTTTCTGGGTTTGCTTTGTTTTTTGTTTTGCTGCAAGGTGTGCCTTTGGCTGTGGTGGGCTGTCTCGTACAGATTTGCTCTAGTATGACTGGAAGACACAGTTCACTCCTTGAGGAGAGACCTAATGCATCTTTGTCACTTGTAAGGGCATTCTTACTTTGCAAAATAATTTTCTGGAGTTAATGAGAGGTGATGTGGCCACTGGCACTGCTGCTGCTCTCCTAATGAAAAATGGAGGGTTTAAGTGGTGAGACAAAATCTAGCTAGGCGTTTCCTTTCACTTTCATTTACATATTTCTTCCGTCTTATAAATCACATAAATGCTATTGAAGATTTAAGATATTTACCCTTCCGTTAGAAAAGCAAACAAAAATTACCCATTAAAGCAGTTTCAGTGAGAGCTGATATTATTATAGCATGTTTTGTTCTTAGTTGTTTTGTTGCAGGCTGCAAACAGTAAAATACTTCCAGTTGAAATTTGTTCCCAAGTTAATGTTCTCTTTAATATTTAGGAGTGCAATCTTTGGTAGCTTCTGACTTAACTGGGGCTAATTATCCTTCTTGCCAAATGCTTTTTTTCAGAGCTTTCTGTCCTGCCTTTAGATGATCTGTCAGCAAAAACCTAGTAACAGCATTTGAATTAAACTTGCTGGAGGGAAGTAGAATGAGGAAGCAAAATTTTCATTTCATAGGGTTTTTTCAAGATTTGTATTATGTGCAAAGTAATAAAATCACTAGCTTTTAATTAAAGTAAAACAACAGTTTGCCTAAATTGTAACTACATAATTTTAAAGTAGCTCTATGCATTAAGCTTCCCTTTTAATTACAAATCAATCCAGAATGCTTCCTGTAACATGATAAGCACTGACATAATTTTCTCCCATAAACACCTACAGCTGATGCAAATGGACTGTTTCTTGATTTCTGTTGTGTGCACTTTATATGTTTAATTCATTGTATTCTTAGATTCCTGCTGTCTCTCAGCCCCTTCTGACTCATTTGCACAATATTTCAAAATGTATTTGGTATTCTGTCTCAAATGCAAGCAGCAGCCGCTGTGGGGCATGGTGATGTTCCAGCTAGGAAAACTTTTCATAGGTACCAAAATAAAGTGGTCACGTTAGACCTTCTTAATTGTAGCCGTCTTCTAATTCCTCAGTGTCTTTTCTTAATTGATGTTAAATAGATATCTCTTCTCCTCACTTGTGCTTTGAGCTCTTTGTTCTTCACTGTTTGCCTGACTTGGACCTACATAAGGTCCAGATGAAACTGCTTACACCACAAAATATTTGCCGTGCGTGTACTTACACTGCAGTCAGTTTTTCACACAGATATAGATAAAAGCAAGCTTGTGAATGCAGAAAAAGGTAATCCTGAAAATTCTTTTTGTCAGATATTCTGTTCCCTCTGGCCTGTAGTGCATAATTGTCCTTTCGGCATGGTCTGGTCGATGAGCCCAGCTCACTGGCTGGCCTGGCGCACAAGAAGAAGGTGCCAGACACTGTGTAAAGCAGGGAGAAAAGCTGCATCAGAAACACCTGCTTCTTGAAGGCCCACCAAATGAGCACCCCAAAGACACTGGTCACTAATGAATGAGCTTGTTAAACCTCTTCCACCACTAAAGCTACCCTTCTGAAAGGTTTATAGCTCCTTTTTGAGAACATTGTTAAGTTAATCTAAGTAAACTTTGTGCATTGCATCTGAGTGTCCTTGCTGAAAGTAGTGTGTATCTGCAGTGCTCTTTCTTTCAGAGAGAATGCTTTGTTGCTCTTTGTGAAAGAAATTTCCATTTATAAAAAGAGAGTGGAAGGAATAAGGGGAGATCTTTAATGTACTGGTGGTTGTTTGTAGATACAAAAATAGTATAGGGGACCTAAATCTTAGATACAGGAGGAAGCACAACAAATGGGAGGGTAAGTTATTTATTCTGCATGAAAGTAAGAACCTAAATCACTCTGCGCTCTTTCAGAATTCTGGAGATATCTTTTATTTTAATGAGAACCATATAGGCTTTTGTGTGTGCTCAAATGCGCAGAATAAATTGAAACTCGCTTTCTGTGTGCTGTCACACATTGCGCCTGGAATGTGGTTGTGCTTCTGGCCTGGTGAGATCAGGTTGGTTTTGGTTTTTTTTTTTTTGTTCAAACATAAGAGTAATTCATTCTTCATCATCCATTGAACTTGAGCATTTTCAAGCCAGCTGCCAATTGTGATACGTGCGCTACTGGCTTTGTGTTGTATTCTTTTGTCTCGTAGTAAGAAATTGTGAGTGCTAGTCTGGTGACCTTAACCTTTTGGGAGGTAAAAATGAGCCCCTTGTTTGTCCAGACTAAAGTTTTCACTGAAGTTTTCAATTTTTGTTCTTGCTTTCCTTCTTTTTTTCTGATATCTGAGAGTAATGTCCTTCCTCTGTGTGTGTGAACTTTGGATAGCCTAGCAAAAGCAAGGAAATACATTTATAGGTCTTGGTGCCAGAGACCAAAACTTTCTTGTTTCCTTTCACCAAGGAAAGGTCACCTTGTCATCCAATAGGGTGGTGTGCTCATAGCAGCTTTCAGAGGGGAATATGAAAGGAAATGCATCCATTCCCAAGCCAGAAAAAGTCACTATTAAAAGAAAGCATACTTGAGGGTTTCATTTTTGCTCAGTGCCATCCTCCTTTGGGATTTTTTTCCTCCCTTATAAATTATGACAGTGAGGAGGAGACTGTGCAGTAACATCATTATCCTGAATGGGTAAGTGTGGGGTCTCTTTTTCTTTTTAAAAGCTTGAAAATGTCAAAAATTGGTATTTTGAGATATGGCTTTGTTGAGTACTGATACTTCAAATTGTAACTGAAAATGAATCACCCTTGTAACCAGTGTCGCATAGTTTGTGGATAACAAAAGGATTTGTAGTATTGTGAAATATTTTAAGGGTGTCATTGTCTTCTGTCTTATTACTTTTCTGTATGTTTTTGTGTGTTACTCCTGTTCAAAAAGCTTCTTTTTCAGCTTAGGTTGTGTTAGAGAAAATGGTTTCCGTTTGTGGCACTGAATTTCTGTACTGGAATGTAGTATTTGGAAACAAGGTAGTTTCTTTCATTGGGAAACATGTCAAGAGAGAATCACAGAGAGAGAGATGGTTGTACCCGCTGTTACTTGGTTAGGTTTTTTTGTTACAAAGTGGACCAAAGCAGTTATTTTCAATTTGGATACATTTTGGTTCCTTTCTGTAATGCATGGTCCAGAAATCTTAAAAAGAAGAAGCAGGGTGACAGAATGGAGGTTTTTGGCTGCTACTCTCCATCCCTTTGTGGAATACTGAAGTGACCCACTTCTGCATAATATGGTTAGTTGTAAACCCTAGTAATTCCTGTTTATGCTTGTGCAATGTGAAACAAATGAGTATTGGCCTGGAGCTGAGTCTCACAGGAGGGGCCTGCAAAACCAGCCAAGATTGCTGATACTTATGGAGTTGGAGGTGTTGGTGAAGGCTTCATTTGGCATTTGGAATAGTTTTCTCTCACTGCCTTATATATTTAAAATATTGGGGGGGGATGGTCATAATTATTTTTCTTCAGTTAAAGGGAGAGGCTAGTGTAATATTCCAGCATTGTGGTTTAGCTGTTATACCACTGGATATACCCAAAGAACGAATGTGAAACATAGGAAAGGTAATTGTAGAGCAGTTTGTCAACCTGCTGACCAAAACATTTTGAAATATACACCTGAAGTTTAGAATCTGGTTTATTATGCTCTATTTGTAGCTACCAAATCTAGAAAGCTACCGGTCTTTCAGATGTTGAGTGAAATTGGTATGTCCCAAGAATCTGAAGGCAGTGTTGCAGCACTCTTTAGCCAGAATATTGTTTATATGATAATCAATGGGTTTTGTTGATTTTAGGATTAGATAACTGTTTGTTACTTCTTCCATGGTATTTCATTATAGACTTTGGGGTGGTTTGTTTTTTTCCTGGAAATTGGACCCCCTTGTACTTTTCAAGAATTTTTCTTTTGGGGTTTTCTGTGGGTTTTTTGGTTGGTTTTTGGTTTTGGTGGGTTTTTTTGTTAGTCTGGCATGAAAAGTTGACATCTGTTGGACTTTAAAGCAGATTTCCAAATAAACTTTAGAAAATCTGTAATCCTAATAAGAGGATAAACTTGACATAATCACTTCTTTTAATAAAGTAATTTTTCTAATTATTGGATGATAATTTAGTGGAACATGCCAAAAAAAAGGGGGGGGGGAGAGGGTCTGTGTAAGGAAAATGTAATGGCTACATTAAGGAAACAGGTGAACATAGCCAGCTTTATGGTCTGATGTGAACATCATGTAATTCTGATGTGACTCCATAGTGTAAAACCCTGATCTGTGAGTGATACTGAAAACTGCAGTCGAATATGGAGAGAGCTTGCTTTCTTCCATTTATTTAGAATCCATCTATTTAGAGGAATAGTAACCCAAATACCTCCAGGAATCTAGATAAAGAGCTGGATAAGGACATTGCTGAGAGAAAGAAGTGCAGAGAATATGGAAAATAAGTGATGATCCTAAGAGGAAGAACACTCTGGTCCATAGGCAGTGCCATGCATGTACATCCAGTGCATGGTCTTTCCTCTGCAACTGATAGAGCCTACAGGCTTCTCTGGGATCTAGTAATAAAGGGGGGCACTGTAAGCTTCCTTTCCTCCCCATCCTCCTGAACTTGTGGCCTCTTTACTCAATCTTGAGTATGGTAGAAGATGTTATTCAAGTGGAGTGGCAATAACTGGGTATAAAGGGAATGAAAGGTATTCCTGCGGGGTTTCATGCAAGGATGCTACTAGGTCTTGACATTTGCCCGAGTCAACTATATGTATTCCTGTGAACTGGAAAATCTGCTTTAAAGGGATAGGTTGGGAATTTCAAATCCTCGGTGTACTTTGAGATCTGCCACAGCAAAGTACTGAAAACTAACTAACATTGAAGTTTGGCCTGTAAATCTTGTTTTTCATCTTCTTTCACCTCACCTGGAAGTGAGGAGCAGCTCCTTCTGACTACCTAACAAAATTACCCTTTGAACAAGCCTGATTTTCCTTCAGTGTTTACATAGCATTTCCTATACACAAATGTGGACCGCTCCTCCTGAAATAACGCAAAACCATAAGATACTGTGATGAAGATTGTCAGTGGGATTATATACCTTTGAGTTCTCCTTTTTTTTTTCAGTTTCCTTTTAAAATGTTTCCTTTATGGTAACTGTCTGAATGCATCAGCAGTGACTTTCATTTCACCTCCTTGGGACTCTTCTTATAGCAACATCTGGGAAATTCATTTAATTTACTTCAATGTGAAATTACTTTCAATTTGTCAGACACCAGCTTTTTACTTTAAGTGTTTGACTCCCAAGTGAAGCACATATCATAAGACTGATATTATTTTAAGAGTTAAAGTTTGTGTAACTAATATTCTAAAACTCAGCCAAATCCAAATATTTTGGTGACCATGCTTTAATAGCTCCTCTGATTATGATAGAGATAATTAGATAGTATATAACTGTTGATTTTTACAGCAACATTTCTTCCTCAGTCAAAAATCACTGTTGTAATAAAGCTCAGGAAAAAGAAACGAGGCATATCTGTTTAGTTTGCTTTGCATTTGCTGCCGGCAGGTTCTTAGTGCTTTGGAATGGGTTATAGGAGAGGTAACAGCAGGGTGTGACCTGTAATTCCTGAACATTTTGGGTGTAGGCAGTGCAAACACCTATATAAAATCCTCCCAGGAAACTATCTGTCTTAATGTTATAGTATGAAATTTAGTCTTCTGCTTCCTCTATTATCCCACCACTTTTTCCCTGTTATGCACATCACTGTGGTACATTAGTATCTACTGCATAATTTTTCTCCACCTGTCCTGGAAGTATGAATGCATAGAGGTGAAGTTAATTTGGTGTGAAATGCAAACAGTAAATAAGAGTTAACGATTGAGCTTACTTAAACTGTGAAAGATATATACAATGTAAAGTAGTATTGTCATCTTAGCTGTATGCAGCAATAAGTAGTACCCTAAGAGCCAAGTAACCAGTTTTGTGCATACTCTTCACCAGGCAATCTAGTCTCTGCTTACCCCTGTGTAATCATGCACTGTGATTCTTTCCACAGGGCTTGGCCATTGCCAATTAGCAGCTGAGAGAGGGAAGGACTGGGAGATGAGACATCACTTTTTCCTTCCCCGTTTTTCCTCCCATACCCATCTCCCCCACCCATACAAAGGGATGCAGAGCAAAGTGCTGGAGTGGAGCAGCCACATCTAGAAGGATCTGTGACTCCCGGGAAGGCCTGAGGCAGATGGGATTATACTCAATTATGTGGTCACACATCCAAGGACATCAGTCAAAAAGTAGAAGATTCAAATGCCCTGATATTCCCTGTATTGCTGTATTTATATGTGTGACAAACTGAAATCCCTCATGAACAGCTCTAAACCCCATCCACAGACGCCTGAAATAGCGCTGACTCCTCTCCAAGAGGTTTAACACTACATGGTGCCATGATACTTGTTTTCTTGCTAATGACTTTGGCAATGAGATATCCATAGACTTCACCCTTTCCAGATTTTGACCTTCTCTAATAGCTCAGCCAATACATTGGGTTTTCCCTCTGAAGAACCTCTCCTCCCTTCCTTCCAAACCAGAGTAGTGATCAGTCTCTTTACCCAGGCAGTGGATTAAAGCCACTTAAACCTTTACCACCTTATCAAAGCAGTGAGGAATTTAGATGAAGATTGTCAATTTACATAAAATGGTGTTGTATTCATTAATACATCTATATATGTGTGTGTGTATAATTAAGTGAGCTGATGCAATACATTAGAAGTGAATGGTAGGGTGCCCAATAACAAGGGTATCAGTGATTGCTGAATCTGTGCAGTGAAACAGGAGTATTTTGAACACACATGGAATCTGGAAAGTACGTATCCACTCAGGAGCATTAGTTGCACCGTTGTGTTTAGACAAGTTGTTTAATTCAGAATTAATTATTGAATTGATGTTGAAAAACAGTCTGCTCATCTGCTACTACTCAGAGTCCCAGGGAGGCTGAATAAGTACAAAACAGGCATTTTGAGGAGTAATAGTGAAGCAAAGGTAATTTTCTTACGTTTTAGCTCTTTCATGGTAAGTAGTGCTTATCCTTCAAGCAGGTGCACTGGAAGGTACTACCAGTAAACACTGATGAGTTCTTCAAGGAGGGAAGTGATGAATGGAAGATGTTGCTATAACCATACAACTGTTAAAAAATCTCTTTCTTCCAATTATGCTGTGTGCAACAAGGGTTGTAAGCATCCACTGAAGACACAATTTTCCGAACTGCAGGGATTTATTGATTTATTATATTTTTCTCCCCTCCATGGAATCGGTGCGGAGGATTACCTTTCACTTAGACTCAGCTGTCATTTTTTCACCAGTACTATCACCCCCCATTCTCTATCCAAATGTGCTGCTGAAATGTGGCAGGTGGTTTTGCCGGTAATTGCATGCTACTTCATTCCGTTCTAAATGAAAGTAGAGAGTACAGTGGCCTTCCTCTCTCATCACCAGCATACTTCACAGACGTGCAGTATTGACTGAGAAAAGGCAGAAGAGTGGGCTCCTCTTTAAATTGCAAAGATGTGTTATCTTGCTGTATGTTCCCTTAAGAGCCAGTAACTTAATTTCTGGGCAATAAGCTTTTGACACCAGTATTTTTTTCATGACAAAAAAAACCCCAATAACGACTTCAGCAAATTTTTTAAATGTCCACAAATGTTTCTGTGGAATGGGAAAAGAAACTGAATACGGTTTGGGGTGTTTATAATTAGTAATGGCTATTTTGTAGGTTGTAGGCAAGTTTCTATTACAGTATAAATATGCTTGATCTCGTTCTGAAGCTGGCAACCATGCTCTAGTAGAAGGTGGCTTTTCCTTGGCCCCAGCTGTGCTAAGCACTATTATAATTAGCACGATGGTTAACTTAATCAGAGCACTTGGCTCGGGAGAGAGGTGTTACAGAGTGCACCATAATTAGCATTTTTATTCCTTTGATCCTTAGTGTGCTCTTTATTGACAGAAGTATCAAGAGCTGGTTTGTTTTTTCTTTTAACACTTCAGAAGGCGGAAATATATGTGGCTGGTGAGATTACAAATTTATTAATGAGGGTGTTTTTAAAAAACACAGCCCTCCCAAAGGAAGTATAAGAGCAAATGATCTGCATGTATGGAAAAATGGTACTGGGTCTCAGTCTTCAATGCTGCAGCTTTTGGAACTAGATGATCTTAAGGTCTTTTCCAACTCTATTCTATGATCTTCTGGGGTGGCTTGCAGCCCTTTGGAGTTGCATGGACAATGTTAACAGCATCCTAACCATTTCCAGCTTGCTGCTGTGGACCACATGGCTGTTGTTTGGGTCTACAGAAAAGGTGCTGTTTCCTTAAAGTGAAGAAGGGGAATACTGTAAGCATGATCAGTTGAGCAAAAATTCCCCAAAGCTTTGGGTATTACTATAACAGCTGAAGCCTTACAGACATGCCAGCTCTGGTCACAGAAACACAAGCGTCCCATCCTCTGTGCCCAATATAAGCAGGTGGTGAAAGCGTGCAGCAGAGCAGATGACTGGTTCAGTTCATGAAAAAACATAACATTTATGCTGTCAGATGAAATGCTGAAGACTTCCAAACTTGCATCTGGCATCGCCACCCTGATTGCAGGGGAGGAGAGTCAAGATGCCTGGGAGGCTCTTCTCATTACACACCGCTCGCACTGCCAGCAAACCCAGAATGTTAAAGGTCAGGGACTTTTGGTAGATGAAGCCACAGTCTGCTTTCCTGGGATAGTCTTCATTAGTCTTAATAAATATGCTGTCCTCTTTGCCCACATTGCAGTGGGATGCCTATAATGCTTTGTATCTCTAACACATCCACGCTGAACTGGGTATAATTTGTCTCAGGTTTGAGTGTTTGTTCAGCAATCTGGAGGAATTGGTTTATGCACTTGTTTTTATTGTCTTTGGGATGACATTAGCTCAGATCTTGGTAGACACGTCCTCCATATTCAGCTTCCATATGGCCTCTGTAATCTTTACTATTGGTTTTAAAAAGGAGGTATAGCAATGCTTGTAGTAGAAAAACTGGAGAAAAAATAGGTGAGGTTCCCCTTGTAAGAGGTCTTTGCAGGTTTTAACTCTTCCTTTATGTGCATCTGTCTCATTTTTACAAAGAAGAGCTGTCCCTTTCCATGTATTCTTGCAGTTCACTTGTGTCTGCTTTGCCAGCAGAAAAATCATATTCTAATATAGGCTACAGAGAATGCAGCCATCATTAAAGGACTTCCTATGCTATCCCTGACTTCAATAGATTACTTTTATCTACTCAAGATGGATAAGTAATTTTTAAAACATTTATGTAACTAGGTTGTAGGTCAACAGCAGGTTAAACGGTTTATTTAAGTCATCTTTCCTGACGGAAAGTATGTGGAAAGACCCTCTCTCAGTATTTTTACAAGATTGTTTTCATATCAGCATTAAAGCAGCAAGCAGCCTACTTGACAGTAGGCTTGGAAGATACCCATTATTTGAGAGACATGATAAAAACAGTATAATCTCTTCCAATACCCATACAAAGCCAGCAATTGTCTGTTTCTGCCATTCCAGTTATTTATGTAATTATACTTAATGCCACACAGATTTCAGAAGAATAAGAAATTGTTGCTGCTGTTTCTGATTAGTATTTTTCCATCCTGAGATCATAAAAGTAGTAAATGCCTCTTATGGTGGTAGAGAGAAGAAAGGACTATGGATTTGCAAACAATTCAGCAGAGGAGCTGACCCAGAGCGGGAGAATGTGCCAGTTTTGAGTCTGTCTCCTATCCTCATAAAGACATCATTCCTAAAGCTTACTGACTGTTAGGAAATGCTGCCATTGCATAATATCACTCCTGACATGTTAATACCTTTATTAAACTAAAATGTGCAGTAATTTTGCAGTGGCTTTCAAAGGTATAGGATTTAACTAGTTTAAGCCTGGACATACCCCAACTATCTTGGTTTGCCCAGTTCTTCTGTGTCATATTCCTAGTGAAAATATTTACCTGTTCTGTTGCCAACAAATGTTTAAATACCAAGACACCTCCCAACCTGCCCTGCTTAGCATAACTCAGTTGGCCATGGTCAAGAAGCAATAGCTTGTAAGCCCCTGCCCTCCATCTAATCCCACGTGCTGGAATGATCAAAGGTTGCTTGGAAATGGCACTGGAAAGCACAGTAGTGCTTTCAGGCTCCTGGATTAGGGGAGCTGCTTGAAAGCTTACAGACGTCTTCTTGTCTTCAGATTCACTGCGTTCACTTGCACTCAGTCCCAGGTATTTGGATTGCTTCTTCACTGTGTCTGTAGAGAAGGAAACTGGACATTTATCACGTCTATAGCAGAAGACTCAAGTTAGAAGTTCAGATTGGGTTCAGCAAAACTGCTGTATTCATTTAAAGCAGATACAGGAAAAAAATGGATTTTGGCCCACTCAAGAAATAAACACATGGTCATGGATTTTATAATGTTATGATCATCTAGGTTGGTCAGCTGTAGTATTATTCACTTGTACAAATTCACCATTTCACTCAGCCTGCAAGTTCTGCTTGAGCTAGATAATATCATTTTAAAAAGACATCCAATCTCAATTTTTTTAAAGACTTTAGGTGACAGCAAATTTACTGTGTGCAAATGTAAAAGGTTCCAGTGACTTAATTGCATTCATTTCTAACACTTTCCTCTTATTTTTAGCCTGAATTTTGCCTCAAAGTTCCATTTTTCAGCTCTGTATCTTGTTATACCATTTATTAAATGTCTTTCACTAATGTACGTATTTATGGACTACGATCAAGCAATTCTGAACTTTCTCTTTGTGAAAATAAATAGACTGAATTACTTCTGGCTCTTGCTTTAAGGCATCTTTTTCTTACTCTGAATCCTTGTTGCAGCTACATCCTGAGTCCTTTCCAGTTTGTCAACATCTTTTGTGCAGAATGGATGCCAGTCATGGCCATGTATGCTTAAAATCATTTCAGTAATGCTGTATGAAGTGTCAGAAACAGTCCTGAGCATCTCAGCAATGTAAAATTTTGCCACTCCAGGACAAATGAGGGTAGAATGAGTTTGTCTTGTACATCTGGGCTTGCTACCTCAACTGTGGAAGACAGAAGGAAGAGAGAGAGTATGGCTGGGGCTGGTTCCCACATGTGCTCCCATCACCACTTCTGCGAGCTGCAACAGGAGGAAGCTCCAGCATAGGCAAAGCAGTTAGCGGATCCATGACTATCACTTAGCATTGTTTTGCTTACTAACCCATTGCCATGGATAAGCTCAACTTCATCTGTTCCTTAATGCTCCTCTGAAGTGCTACAGTGCTGTTTTCTGCTTTGTGTCTTGAAGGATCTCATTAATCATTTTATCCACCACATCCCTGCCAGAGTTTTAGTGGCGGTTAACTGTGGCCCTGAAGTCATTCTTCAAGTTGCTGCTTTCCAGATTAGTTCACCATCTTACAAATTTAACCTGTATTTGAAGAAGCACGACCTTGCATTCTGTGACTGCTATAAGTAATGTCATTCAAAGAGCCCCACAGAGCATATTTTTCAGCTCACTCCAAACTGACTTGCCCTTAGCCTGGCTGCTATACCATTAGTTACATCCCCTTCACCTTGACTGCTACAATGCTATTTTCTTCCATGTCACTTAAAACTATAGATTAGAGAAGGACCAAGATCTCTTTACATACGAATCAATCAGAAGTTTCATTTGGTTCTGGTAATCCCAGTTTTCTGAGGTCTCTCCTATTTACTTGCAACACTTCTATTTTGTGGGATGCATGCCTCCACTTTACACTTCTCTCTGAGTGGAAGAATTAAAAAGGCAAGTCATCTTTCATCTTGTGGTTTTTGTGTTGTGTGTTGGGTTCCTACTACTGCAATGCAGTTGAAGATACTGCAGAGGGATATTTAAATTTGAGCCAAAAAAAAAAAAAGTCTAATTAAAGTGAGGAAGAAATTATAAATGCATTTCTATTTTTAGGATTCATGAAACTTGCCTTAGCAGAACCTTTGGGCTTAAATTAGTAGGCATTCCATTTTTAATTGGAGTATTTTGCTGCCTACGATGGTTTAAAATAAAGGGTGAGTTAATTAGGCATTTATTTGAAAAGTGAAACATTCAGGGAAGCCAGTTTGCACTTTTGGTTATGATATTAACTGCGTAGATGAGGGGGCCAGGAAAAGAGGCAGATGAGCAACAGATAAATGACACTGTTGGGCATCTTAGTTAGCTGTGCTTTTTGGGTGCTATTCTTAAGTAATCAGGGCAAGACAAAAATATCACAAAAGATATCCCAAAAAAATTCAAAGTAGTAATTTTTCACCCTGCAAGCTGTATGCTTGTTTGTGCGTCGGGAGTTGAAGAATCCCTCACGAGTTTTTCTTTGCTTACATGCCCACCTGTAGATGAACTTCAAGGTAGTTGTACTTGTGCTTTTTGCTGCTACCCACATTACACATACACTAAAATAAATAGCAGTTTGCTGCCCAGTCACTGGCTGAGGGTTTTTGTGGCAGCCAGCAAAAGTAACCAGGGAAAAGGAGAAGTTGTGGAAGGCTCTGTGGTAGCCAGTGCCCAATGGGCAGTGTCCTGCTGACGGGCGGGAACACAGCTTCTTGGGGCGGTGCTGGCCAACCAGGTCTGCTGCTGAGTCCAGGTGATTCTGAATCCAGAAAACTAGTCCTTTTCCCAGTATGCCAGACTGCAAAGGAGTTACATCTGCACATTGCTGGTAGTTACCATGCTAGAGGCAGTTTAAGGGAAGAGGAAAGGAGCATTCAGGTTTGCCAGACTTGTGTGTTTTCAAGTCCCTGATGCACAGCAGCCTCTGCTCTTACTGCTACTTATCCATACCACCCTAAGAACTGCTAAAGCAGTTACAGGATTTCAAATATCAGCAGATCGGGCTTCTGCTTTCTGTGTGAGAGTATCTACTTAGAAAAACTGGATTGTACTTTTTTCACAAAGGGAGTGACTGGTCATAATGCAGTGCTTTGTTCCTGTCCTGGATGTTATCTTGGGCTGTGAGAGCAGGGCTGTTGCTTTGTGTTTCATGTGCTGCATGACCTCCCTCCCGAATGCCCAAGCCATCAGAGAACCATTATTGCCTCCCCTACATGCTGGCAATCTTAATTACTGCATGAGACCCAGAATAAATATACAGCTAATCAAATATGATGATGAGAAGTGGAGTGATAGGCAGACTAACAGGACTGTGGTAGCAATGTCTGCTGGGTACAGCTTTCCTGGCACGTTGCTTGGAAGCAAGCAAAGTCCAGCTCTTCCAAACACTGTATAGCCATTTAGGCCAGATTCAGCCCTGTTGTGTTTAGGAAGCATTTCCATCGATCTGAACGACATTTTTCTCTAAGGGATTTGCTGGAGATTAAATTACCCTTTCTGTTGGGATGGAAAGTTGAGGGGAAATTCTCCCAATTTTTTACCCCTACAGTGAGCAAGTCTTTAAAGCATACTTCTGACCCATTACAGCAAAGCTGAGTGGTGTGGTTTTACTTTACTAAGCACAAGCATATATTTGAATTTGATAGCTGCAAAATTTGTTTATCAAGGTTGGTGATTGCAGTTGGTTCAGAAATGATGCAATATTTACTAAACACTGAGCATTAGAATTAAAGCAGTGAATACCTGGATCATGGTATTGTAAAATTGACAGGTTCTACTTTGATATAATGCCAGTTGTGCTGAAGTAGCTTACATCTCCCTCCTCAGAGAATGTTCAGCCCCTGCTATGTTTCCAGTCTTTCTAAAACATAATTAGAATGGGTTGACATTATCCTTGAAGTGGCAACATAGAAACGGTGATATCATATCAGAAGTCACTTTGTTCCATTGTTCTTAAGGGCGGTATTTGACATCCAAGTGGGAGGATCTTGATGGCCCAGTACAGACAGCAAAGAGGAATGGATGTCTCAAGCCTAGTGCTCTAATCTTTTAAATGAAGGTGTTAAGGTGATAGTTTTCATGGAGACACAGTACAGTAAAACAGCACAAGCTTCCGTGGTTTGAGAGAGACTCCTTGTTATCGTAGAAGACTAGTAGACTGGTTGAGTTTCCCTTTTCATTTCCCCTCCTATATTTAAGTACATATTTTTCATAGCTTTCCTTGTTAGTGCTCTCCTATAAGCATATTTTGGAAACAGACAATCATCTCCTCCTCCCCCTTTTCCTTTTTCTTTTTTTTTTTTTTAACCACTCAGTCATTTTAGAGATACCATCACAATGACTTTTCCTTTCCTGACAACTCTGCCAGGAGGATATCAAATTAAATGTTTCATTATTAGCCCTGTCCCATTCAGACAATCAAGGCATGATTTATTTATTTTTTAATAATTCCAAGTTCAAGAGTGAAATCTTGGAAAACTATTAAAATGATTCATGTTTTTAAAATGAGATAACTTTTAAGTGCAAATTGGTATGGTAATGCTGAAACTTAGAGGTATAATTTCTTCTACAAATGCAAAAAAAAAGAAGAATTTTAAGTATATATTTTTTAAAATTCAAACTTATGTTGCAGTTCTTGTAAACTTGAAATACATTGTCTTTGTGGCATGCTCTTATAAAAGAAATTAAATATTATGTTGGCTAAATGGTAACAAATGAGCCAGTATTTACCATGGTAAGGAGTACATTGGGGACGTAACCATTAGACAAGGGTAATTTAGTTTTAGCATTATCAGTTAGAAATACTGCAGCTGAGTGGAATATTTTATTACATGAAAACATCTGTAACCAATATATCCCTTGGGAAGCTTACGTGACCTGTGATCTGCTTGGAAAAAAATGTTTTGGTTTTATGAGACTGTTCAAAAGCAAGTATGCTCAGCAGGCCATGTCCCAGCGAATCTGGAAAGGGCTCCTTCCTCTTTCTGTACCTCCTGGAAATTTCTGGGAGCCATAGCAATGTTTCTGCATTCCAGGCTGTAGTTTTCAAACTCACTCTGTAACCTGCACTGAAAAAGGCTTGGGAAAAGCATACAGCTCTGCACACTACCGTTATCTGTGCCATGCCGCATTTACGCACAGTTATCCCTGCTATGAGGTATCCTAAAACTGCTGCAATCATAATAAGGTTTGCATCAAAAAGCACAATGCAGACACCTGAAAGTGTAGTTATGTTCTACTGAATTGTGCTAGTGATACAGGGCGAATAGTATCCTTAATATATTTCTCAGGCCTTCCTGTGTACCTTTTCATGGCTGCTTTTTGTCCTTTCTCCTTCAATGAAGCCAGAATATGTCATTCCAGCTTACATTTGCAAAGCAGTTTTCTGCACTCAGGCCTTCATAGTGCTTTGGCAGGAAAACAAAAGTACCCAGCTGCCGAGGACTGCCAGTCAAGGCCTGGGAACTTGAGGAGCCAGGAAGATGGGCGGATAGACAGCCTGAACTTGACAGCCCATTAGGTACCTGACCTTCTGCTTAAATGACTATTGAATTCTTGAAGATGTGGATTAATGCTTTCTTTTGTTCCCCGAGTTCAGAGGTGAGATCGGCACATAGGCCAATTAGAGACAGCTTTGCCATGGGGTGCTGTGTGGAGAGCAGTGTCTGAACATGCTATTTCTACAGAGAGGAACTGTTGAGGAAAACTGCAACTTCTTTACAGAGGGGGAAAAACCGTCACGTTCACCCAGGATCTCGTGGCACTGTAGCACTTCATAATTAGAGGCAAAACTACTTGGTTTTAGTTACCTACCCCCAGCAATCAAAATTGGCTAGTTTATGACCATAGGCTACATAGGCATGTTCCAGACCATAATATGTCAAGCACTTTTTTGGCATAGTCTGCAAAAGTAATACGTTTCAAGCCAATTAAGACCACCTTTCTGGCATCGCTTTCAGTTCACACTTCCTACATGCAGCTCTGCAGCCACCGAGGCCCAAACACAGTGGAGTAGGGGGCATTTCTCAGCCAAAAAATCTTCTTTTTCCTTTAGTGTGAGCTAGTGCTTGTTTTTAAAAAATCTATCTTCTTTGGGGAATATTCAAGCCACAGTGTTGGCCTTTAAGCCTTCTATCAGTGTGAGGGTAGAACAAACCTTTACAGGCATACGAAGCAAATCTGTGGGCTTTTTTGTCTGTTGTGATAATACTGTGACTGGGATTGGGCTGACTGTGAAACTGAGTGTAATTCATCTCAAAAATTCCATCTGTTTGAAAGATAGGAAAAGTACGTGCTAACAGCTTGGTGGCAGTGCATGTTGGAAGACATAGAATTGGAAAGAGCAAAAGTCTGTTTTGACCTAGGAAGCAGAGGTGCTGTAATGAGGGCAGGTAATTCACTGAATGGAAAGTCATTCATTTCCAGTACCCTAAGAGGCACTTCCCACCCTGCAAATGGCATGTCTGGCAAGGCTGTATGCATTTCACATTCTCAACAAAACAAATGAAGCTCACGTGGAAGGCTGGACCTGTATAAATGGGATTTCCCATCTTTAAACGGTGCAAAAGATGAGCCTGTTGTTAGCTGCTGGTGGGCCCCCCTGCCTTGCTGTTGTACACAGCAAGATGCGTCTGGCAGCTCAGGGTATATCAGGGCAGGATGGGTCTGGTTGCTCACACTGGGTGTGAACTGAAGTCCTGTTTCTCTAAGGCTGTCCACACTGTGCAGTGCCTCATGGGCAAATACTCTCAGGTTAGTAGTGACCAGTTGCTTCTCTAAGTTGTATAACTGCTTAGTATTAGCCAAGAGGTAGGGGTGATTAGCCATAAAGCAGTACAAGGTAAATGGTACTCTTCTGCTGGGACTCTGTGTAGAGCCACAGTTACCCTCAAAACTGAAGATGAGTTTCATGGCTGTATTTTAGCCTTGTATGAGACAGTCTGAGGCAAGGCAAGGCGTGACACAGTTTACCAAGATTTGTTTGGAGAAAGCTGCCTCATTTATCATGGAGGAAGCCCCACCATTTATCATTCCTGACCAGAAAGGGTTTCAATTCTGAGATCAGTGCACGGACAATGTCTAGAAATGGGACAGCTTGTTTTTTCTATTTTTTTGAGTCTGCTAGTGACAGGAGGTAGAAGGTTCAAGTCTAATGTTACTGGCTGCACGCTCTCTGTTCTCAGCAGACAGGATGTGGAGATGGCTGAGGGCAAAAGCACCAGAAGAATGGCAGCGAGAGTAATGTAATGAGGGAAGGAGAAGGTATGTTGTGTATTGAGGGAGGCAGGCGAGCCTCCCATTTGGAGCAGAAATGTGCTGCAAATTCAGTGTTTCCACCGTGTGTAAATATCCCTGAATGCCTCATGCAGAGGAGCTCGTAACAGGGCATGCAGGAAGCTCTTTGATAAAACACCTACCTCATTTCTTAACTTCTCTGCTGTGATTCAACATTTTAAAGGCAATGAATGCTCACACACCAGGGGTACTTTTTTAATCTCTGACATTTCTGTGGAGAGATACTCTGAGTCCTTTTGAAAATAAAAACAAATACGTACAAATGCAACTTTTTCTTTGAAATGGCGTAAAGGTTTATCTGGAGACAAGTGATTAAGTAGGATGAAAGCAGAGTAGCATCAGACCAGGGACATGACAGCGACTGATTCCTTGTGTTTTGCCCCACTGATTCCCACCAAATCAAACCCAAATAACTGAGTTAAGGAATGTTATAAATTAACGCTGCTAAGTTTTTAGTTGCGTAGCAATGAGTGGTTTACGCTATTCTTCTGCTGGCATCACCTTATGTCACTGGAACACTGTTTAACAAGAAGTGTCTAGTTCTGGTAATCCCCAGGAAATCTGCACATTGTTTACCAAAGGCCACTGTTTTTTAAAGAAGAAAGGTGCTTTGCCAGGGGATCCATAGCAGGGTCCATAACAGGGTAGAAAAATGCTTCTTTCGGTGTCTGGGAGAAAAAAGGGTGTGCATGGATATAAAAGCACATGCCTTCATGGTAAGCACATGGAGGTAATTGGACAAGCCATGGTGTTATGCTTCCAGAAATGGGAGGGCAGTCAGGGTGCTGCTTTCATGAATCTTACTCACAAGCATAAAGACAGAGGTTTCTGAGAAGCACGTCGCTTCTTACAACTGATGACAGATCTTGCTGCTTACCTGCAGCAAACAAGGCTAAGATGGAGCTTTGCTTTTCTCTCCCCTGTTGTCTCATCCAGATGGACAAAATTGTGGGGTTTAGTTTGTTCTGAACTTAATATTGCAGGGTACCTTTTTGCCCTGCAAACTTTCCACTTAAACAGTTCAGTGATTATAAATGTTTAATGATCTCTGTTACCTCTGCAATCCACTTATATTAATGACTTTTCTTTTGTGCTACTTGGTGCACAAGGTGAAACAAATGAAAAGCTGTATTAATTATTCATCAGTGGATGAATTTCTTTTGCTGTAACTATGTTTTGGGTTTGTAGATCTCTTTGTATAAACTAATTGATTTTAATCACAATATTCCAAGTGGTTTTAATTAATAATTCAAATATAATTGTTTTGGGAAGTTCTTTAGCCTTATTCTGGGCAGCTGGCACTTGAAAACAGAATTTGGCAATGACAACTTCAAAAATATGGAGTTGGTTTTCTGCAGCTGTTATCAAATGAAATTAGTAACTCAAAGGTGTGGGATTTTCTTTGGATTAAAGGTTAATCAAGACCAAATCCAATTGTGTTCTAATCTAAAATTAAACATGGAAAAAAAAAAGCAGAGTAGGGACAGGGAGTTTCCTAAGCCTTTCACACCTCGATGTGGCTGAGGAGGGGAGGGAAGGAGGAGGGAGAAGTTAGTGCCAAAGCAATCACATCTTTTATCTCAAGAACTGTTTTCAGTAAGGTATGCTGATCTTATTTTCCATCCTTCTGCGCTTTGGATAGGAGTTTTGGGAAGACTTTATTCTTCCTTTGCTGGGTATGGATCTAATAGAGGTTTCAGTAGCAGGGGACTACCAACCTTTCAGGCAGACTAGTGGTTTGACTCATCGCAGAAGAAATTAAGGTATGTTGGTTCAAATAGGAAGCTGATTTACTGTGAATTGTCAGAAAAATCTACTTCCTACGCTACTGTTGCAGACTTCAACCACTGTGCGTGGAGGGAAATACTGCTTGTCAAATACAGTTTTCCATGGATGAGAGAGGCTTTTTAATACTGCAACAGTACAAACAAGTGGGCTTGCAGTGGCGGAGCTTTATAACTCGGGGAGCAGGGCATGGGATGGAAACAGGGTGAGGGCAAATGCTTCTCCAGACCAGATCTGCATCCCCTCCATGGAGATCCTACACTGGCTTGCACAGGTCACTGGCATCGGGTGCAGGGAGCTGGTAGCTCTGTCCATCTCCTGCTGCACATCTCCATCCATTAAAACCCCTGCTGCTCTCCCAGCAAGGGGGGTCTGTCCCATCAGTAGTGACACGGCACGTTGCATCAATGATGAGGGTGAGGATGAGGCCTCCCAGTGTTACCACTGTGCTGCCTGGCCTGTGCCCCTGCAGCCACCCCCAGATGGGGCACGAGGTGCTTCCAGCCTTGCATGGAGCCAGTTTCGGCAGCTTTAATTACATCTGCGGTTTGGATTGCTTTGCTTGGCCATTAAAATCCATTTCACAAAGAGTAGTATTGAAACAAGCAAGGAATATTTGTGGTGGCTGTGGATTTCCTCCAGGCCTACAGGAAGAGTAAATTAGTTACTGAAAACTTGACAGTTTGTCCCGAGTGCTTAACTCTTTCCTCTCTGGAAACTGCCTTTTCAGAGGCAGTCTTTAAAAGGAAATTACATGGTCAATGGTTGTTTTTACACATACCCCTCCCCAGTAGAGCTTAATTGCAAAACCAGCCAAGAATGATTTATTTGAAGAGGAAGTGTGGGAACTTCCTTTATAAATATTGCCTTTCCCTTCGTGTGGGTCCAAACGTGGTTTCCTTTGCTGGGGCAGAAGAAAAAGTGCTTGAACTGAGCAATAAGCACTTTTTCCCGTAGCTCGTGCCCTGTGTAAACAGCAAGGAAAGGAGCAGGTTGTTAGCCAGAAAAGGACTAGAGTTGGTTGGACTATTGGATCATCTGGGTTTTATTGAGCTGTTCCCTGTCAATGCCAGTGGCTGCAAATTTTGGGTGTCCTCTGCTTGGGAGGCCGGGCAAGTTAAGGTCTGCTGGAGGTGGGGGTAAAAATCAGTGTTTGCAGAGCCCTTGATTACAGAACCTGCTGTGACTTGCTCTGCAAGATAGGGCAATATCAGCCCCAAGCCCTGCTCCTATTCCAGTTTGGAATGATTTCTTTAAAAAAAACAGTCAACAAAACTACACAGCAGAAGTATGTTCCCTAGTGAAGTAGGAATAATAAGCCTGCGCCCTTCCCCCAGCCCAGAAATAGCTTTGAATTATTTGCACAAGATGCGTTCTTCCACTAGAAGAGCTGCTACACAAAGGGAAGTATCTATGCCGAGCAGCAGCAGGTAGGTTAAGCTCTCAGGGCAGGAAGCAACTTTTAACCTGGCAGGCAAAGCTCTGCTGGACTCTTGTGCTTTTATGGGCTTGGTTTTGTTGTGTTTAGTTTTTTTTACAAAAGGGCACAGTGACAGAGCATATGGGCTCCTTGGGTGTGCAGGCGGCCAGCTGGCCTGGCTTGCTAACATAAATCAGTGCAGATGATGGGAATCAAGGCAGGGGGTCCGGTTCCCAGCTCTGAAGGATTCTAGATTAGGAAGACAGCTCAGAGGAAACAAGGGGGGTTGGAAGGACTAGGCTGATTCCCTGAGAGGCACTGAAAACAAGAAGAGCACTTCTGCCTGATTTGAAGGGGGTAGTGTGCTTATATTGCTGATAATTAGGTGGAGTTGCCTTGTTCCTCACTTTTGATGGACAAATAAGACACCCTTGGTATTTAAATTGGATTGCTGTGGTGCTTTCTGTTCTGGCCAGCAAGAGGCACAGCCAAGCCTCTGCTGTATTAATGAGAAGGTTCTGATTTTTACACATTTCTCAGTGGGGAAGATGAAATTTCTCTCAAGCTTCAAAGCAGGCTTTGCAGAGGTTCCCTTTTGCGCTTTTAGAAACAAACAAAAGAAATAAAATTTGCAGTGCAATGGGCTATCGTGGGAAGAATCAGTCACAATCAGGAAAGACACCAGAAACTCCACCGATCCATGGCTTGCCATGCCAGGAGTCCTCACAGCATCTCATGCTCTGCTCCAGAGGAACTGGTGTTCCAGTGAGGGGTGTAAAAGGACTGGAAAGTGAACCTTGGATGATTTTTACTTTTTAAATAAAGATTAAAAATAAAGCTCTCAGCTCTCCACTCCAATTTCTATCTCTAACTGTTCCTCCTGCACTTTCTTCTCTGGTCAGGGTCTTGCAAATACATTTGAAGCCCTACAGTGTTCAGGATAAGTTCTCCATCCTTTTATGCTTTTCCTCTTATGTTCCACATCATGGAATACACTGCTGCTATCAACTTATGTCACTTATTATCTCTCATCCATGCCTCATTCTCCATTTAATGATCTTTTTTCCTTTTTACCTTCCTACACATAGCATTTTTCCTCTCCTTTTTCACACTCCCACAGTCATGCCTGCTCCTTTTCCAATAAGGCAGGCTACATTTTGTAATTTAGGGAGTAAACCTGCAAATTCTTGTGCGAGAACTCCCACTGACTACGTGATGAAGAGACTGCAGGACTGGGCCCTAGTTTGGCAGAAGTATAGGGAAAGGTAGTGAAGCCAATTTTAAAACAGTCTTAATTACCTTGGTGGTTTGGATAGCTTTGGTTGACTATTAAAATGCATACTTCTAAGGCAAGGCATTGTATGAATCATAAAGAATTTCAAGAGCTTGATGTAAGAGACTTTATAGACGTAATATATTACTTCCAGTCGAGAGAAATGGAGGGCACTTTAAAATCAGTTTTACCAGCACCCTGTGTTTAAAAAAAAAAACCTTCTTTTTCTTTTTGTTTAAACTCCTGTGCAAGTCTGGGCATGTTCGAGGCTCCCAGGATCCAATTTCATCTAGTATCCTATTTCAAATCCAGGCCAGAGCAGATCGATCAAAAATCAGTGCTGTCAGAAATAAAACTGCCTGTGGAATGCCTTCAACAACATGAAGATGAAAGGGGGAATGTAATATAGCAAAGAATGATTTTTTTTTTTTGAGGTGGGAGCCTCTGAAGCACTGTCCTTGGATGTCACACAATTTACCTTGATTGAGCAATGATGGTCATAGGACAGTTTTGGTGAATTTTTGTGTTCTTCAGTTAGTAGTTAACAGCTGTGTTTTGTGAAGGGGGCTGCGGTGGGGTGGTTGTTGCTGGGGTTGTTTTAAGCTAAAGAGACAGCTGTGGAATATTTTATGGCGAGCACAGAGCTAAGTCTTCACATCACCAGAATAATGTGAGGTTGCTAATAATTCTTGTCAGTGAAATACTTACTGGTATTTTGAAACAACTGAGCTACTTCAGTACTTTGAAAATGGCTGGTGAATGCAAACTAGTCTAACTGATCTGGTTTATACTGTTTTTTACAGTCAGTACAAACATAGATGGCAGTCTGCTTCATTTTCTAATATACCTCTCTCTATGCTCCTTCTCTTCCATGGCCCTCAGAAGCCAAAGTAAAAAAAAGGATTATCACGAGAATTGAGAACAGAGGGAAACAGCAGTATCATTTTAGGACTTGGAAGGAACAAGAGGGGAAGGGGGAAACTGGCTTTGTGAGTTTTGAGTTACTTTGATTTTGGGGTAATTTAAAATACTGGCTGTGCTGGTAACGTGTTGAATTCCTGGAAAACTAAGAGTAAACTTTGGTGTGTAGCGATGGTCTCTCCCCCTTCACCTGCACTAGGTGATGCTTGTGACATGGGGTGCATCTTGCAATGCTGGCAGACCAGCAGCTTGCACAACTAGGTCCCTTGCATGGGGGCAGTGTGTCACAGCAGCTGGCCTCAGCCCCGTTTGCTGGCAGAGCAAGGGAGGAGGCTTCAGAGGAAAGTTCGGTGTCCTCACATGTTGAAGAAGTGCTGCCTAAAGCCAGCCAAGAGAGTAACAGGAAGCACAAAGAGCATTTGAATTTTATTTTATGCTCTGCCCCTTGAACAATAAAGGCTTGTTTGTTTGGGACTCTGAGCATGGCATGCTTATCACAGGTAGATACATATAAATGTATTTTAACGGAGCAAGGCTAGTTAAATACACAGGCTCATCAAAGTGGAAGTGTAAGTGGTTTCTGGCTTTGCATAAGAGTGTGTTGGTTGCTCCTGTAGCCGTTTCCTGTGTCAGTGCATTAACGCACGCATGCATGTCCAGGGCAGCAATGCTGGCCTCTGGAAACTCTTACTTCAGTGACTGTAGGATTTCACCTTTGGTCTTCAAAGCAGCACGTGTTTCGTAAGCTACTTGATGGTTAACCTTCAGCTACAATATAATCGGCAAGCATTTACTTAATAGTCAGAGATTGGGTTCCTGCTTGCAGGCAGCCTTTATTACTCAGGAAGCTGTGTGATTTTAGAAATGAAAGATCTACCTCAGCAACATTCCGAGAAGTCCACTCTGGTCTCCTGACAGACGTGTAGAAAGCGAAGTGCTTGATGAAAAGACTAATAAGATGACTGTTGAAAGTTTGCATGTGGTCATCTTAAAGGACTGAAAAGACTCTGCTAAGCTACTAAAAGGAGGTTCTTTACTGTCTCTTTATGTTTATGCAGAGTATATCAAAGATATTGATGAGGTTTTCACTAATTTCTGAATCATTTTAGCCAGTGGGCACAAAATTAAGATGTTATTCCATTACATAATGAGGATATTCACTTTATCAAATCAAACTCCTAACATGAGCAACTGGGACGCCTCTCTAGCCAACAAGAAGAGAACGAAACCCAGTTTCCACTGCCTTCTGGAAGAGCCTATCTTCCTCCTTTGGCTGTACTGCATACAGAGAAACTACCAGGTTTGATGAGACACCTACACCAGCATGTGTAAACCTCCTGTACTGTGATATAAGCTATTTCTCACAGGATTCATTTTGAAATAATTTACCAAATGGCATCTGAAAAGTCATGGGCACAGACTCTACTGTGTATGATTTTGAATTTATCACCTCAACTCCCTGAAACTCAAGTTGGAGATAAAAAAAAAATAAATACATGGAGATCTCTCTAATGTATATTGGTTCACCCAACATGTAGAAAAATTCTGATCCTCTCTTGTTTGCATGTGGTGTTGAGCTTAGTTACATAGGCTATCCAGGGCCACTGCAGGTGTGCTTAAACTAAAAGCAGCCTGGAGTTCTTTTTAACATCTGATTTGTAAAGGCTCATTTTCATGAAAAAAAAAGAAAAAAAAAAAAGTGCAACTATTACTGTGCTAAAAGTCTGCCTCTCTTATTTGCTGTTTAAGCATTCACAGGTAACTGAAATAGTTAAAATTACTGTGTACCATGGTGTTCATGGTATGAGTTTAGGACAATTTGCAGCCAAAAAACCACATTAATTATACCAGCCATCCCAAACACGTGCCAAGTAAAATTATTTGTATTACAGCTTACTATCAGGCATCATGTTTATGCCTCATAGTTGAGCATCTTTCTAAAATAGCTTTTTCTGCAAAGGCTTAAAATGTATGGATATGATATCTTGATATCTTTTCTCTGATAAAGTTACCAACCAAGTATGGGAGACGAAGTGAGGTTTGAGAGTTTCTCAAATAGCTTTTGAGAAATTGGCGTTTCTTCTCTGGTTCTTTGCACTGGATGAAATCCTTATGCTGAGTGACCAGGCAGCTTGACAAGTATGAATTAGCATTTGGTGCTGGCTCAGCACCTTGATGGTCTGAGATGAACCCTGTTGCCTTATGTGAGTGATAACACATAGAACAACTTTGTCCCATATCAGTTGTAAGGTTTGCTAAATGATGATCTGAAAAGGCTGGGAAAAGTGCTACTCACCATTCCTCCACTGGTGATTGCTTTGATTCGTGCCCTAATATGCAAGATTGCTGGGTCTCAACCTGTTGGCAGTTCACAGGGTAGCATTCTTGAGGTCTGATCTTTGCAGTAAAATACTGTTCAGCAGAGCAGAAGTACTTTGTGTTAGTGCATTTAATTCTGCAATTAAGAAATCTCCCTGGAGAAGCCTATGAAGAGATTAGGTATTTAGTCTCCTTAGACCAAAATGAAGGATATCCATAAAGGGTAATGGAGCACAAATTATTGGGTTTCAGTTTTGGGTTATGCTGGTCTTAATTCTTATAGCGTATCTGTACAACTCGCATTTCAGTTTGAGACTTTTAAATTTCGAGAACACAAAACTCCAGCATGTGTGGGTTTTCCTTTTTCTATTTTTCATTTTTATTATTTTTGCCCCCAAACAAAGAGCAAAATGAAAGGGCTGAGTGAAAGCAGTTCTTCTTTTAAGGTATATCTGCCAATATTAAACACTTCCATCGTTATTTTAATATTCTGTTAGGTTTTGCACAGGGTTATTCAAGGTCTTTTCATATTGCATAAAATTGTGGTCTAAAGGATGGGGTTAACTGGAAACCAAAGGAAAAATCAAATAGTTTAAGCAGTACCATATTTAAGTGTATTGAAGGGTGAGCTATGTTGAGCAGCTTCAAGATAACGAGGATACTAAGCCTGAGGTAGGCAAGTGGAGAAGACAGAGAGGAAGTCTGGTGGAGTAATAGAACTTTAGAGATCATTTGCTAGAAGTGGAGCGGTTGTCTCTGAGGTCAAGGAGGTGGAGAGGGCAAAATGGAGATGACCATAAAGTGACATAAGCTGGTGAGCTGGAGGTGTGGGAAGATAAAGCGTTGGCCAGATACTGGAGTGTAGTAGTGTGATACAGAGTTAATTAGAGATGTAAATACACTGTAATGTTTAGAGTCTCAGCCTGACATTTGATATCACCCTAAAGTTTTAAGTAGTGAATTCTATATCCTGTTTCTATATGGACATGATCTCAGTGTTGAAACGTAGCCTTCCCAGCACTGAAATGTGAAGATCCATTTTCAAAAGTAAGCTCTAAAAGCAGTATGTAGTGTTATCCTATGTGCTCCATCCTACTGAGAGCACTGTGCTTGTTAGCTCAGCAGATGGATAGAAATTCCATAGGCAAATGTACAATAAGTATCTGCTCCATGTGTTACATGCAGCTGAAGGCTCAGGGGAATTAAGGTCTGTGTCTGGGAACCGGATAGTGCAACTTTCTACCCCTGACCCTCGTGCCTGCCCTTTCTAACAAACAAACAAACAAAAGCATCCCTCAAATAAATGTGGTTTATGATCTGTTTTTAGCTCTAGAAGCAAATGGGGCGGCTGAAGGAGGTTTGGGAAGCACTCAGTATGCTCTTACTTATGGCAGCATCAGCTTTCGGCTCTGCAGGATGTGTGCCACACTTTGTTCCTTGCGGTTTTCGGAAGCCACAATCACCCCAGCATCCACAGCACTGGCACCACACATTATCCTCTTGCAAAATTTTGCACTTGGACACAACTAATCAGTCAGAGTTTATCATCTTTTTGAAATGCTGGTATTCGAGACATTGACCCTAAGCACGGAGGTGCAGCTGCCTGATGAGGGAGAGGCCACTTGCAGGATGGGAAGGTTGTTTATGGTTGTCCTGTCTCTACTGGGTCATTGATCTGTCCTGATGGTCTTAACTGCTTGACATGTACTTAGTGGTCCTCTTTTTGTCATAAAGAAGTATTTTGATTTGAAAGGCAGAAATTGTGTCATATGAAAGGTGGGAGCAGTTAAGTGCATTCAAATTGTGGTGGGGCAGGATAAGAGCTAAATGTAGTCAAATGGCAGTAATCTCCCTGCTGTTGTCTGCGGCTTATGGAGGGGAGAAGTTTACCCTGAAAAACAGCTCAGGAAAGGTTGATTCCTCCTCCAGAAAGTGATCCATGGCAGAACCCTCTCTGTCAGGCAAGTGGAGAGAGAAGGAACAGGAAGATCAGCCTTCTTAGACTGAAGTTAGCTTGTGTAATCATCCCCTTACCACTTGCTCTGTTTGTGCTCATGATTTCTGTCAGCTTTAAAGAACAACTTCCCTATAACATCTAAGTGCTTTCAATTTCAGGTCAGTCTGCAAGAGCCTCCAGCTGTCAGAAGACCTGTGATAGCGATATGTTTTAGTTCCTTTAGTTCAAGCAGTCCATTTTGGCTGGCCAGCTAGCCAAACCTATACCATGAAAGGTTAGTTCCTCATGGTGCCCTATGCAAAACACTGAAAAAGATCTATGAGCACGAGCTAAAAGGAATAAACAAAACCAAACAAAACCAGGAAGCCTTGTGGCGGATGGTACCACCTGTGTCCATCTAAACCTAGCCAAAGCAGTGTGCCATTTGAGTGGAGAAACCTGGGAAATCTGATGACTCAGTCTGAATAGACAGGGAGACAGTAAGTGAGATTTCTGGCTCATGTCCCAAACGTCTTATGAAAAAGGCTTCCTATTTTATAACGCAGAAAACTGAGTACAGTTTGGTAGCATCGTTCTCTGGCACAGCTGATTACCAGCTACAGACTAAAACACCTGGTGTACCCATGTGAGAACAGACACATAAGTAGTCTGATGACTCTCTGCCAGTTCCTGGGTTATGCTTGAACCAGTTTTCACAATAAATAAATTTCTGATGTTATTAGCAGGGGACATACCTTTATTGCTGGGAGTGTAACTGGCTAGACACAACAGCAGGGCTGACAGCATTCGATTCTTTTTGTAGGCTCAGCAAAATACTAATTTCCATGCACTTCAGTTGTTGCATCTGCAAAGTTGAGATGTGAACCAACTGTGGAAGACATGCCTAAGTCACTGTTCAGCAATGTCTTCAAAAATATCCTAAAAGAGAGAGGGAACATGGATGTATAAAGTGAACTCCTCGGTGGGATGAAATCTTGTTTCCTTGCTGACTACTTCCACCTGCTTCCTTCTTGGCTGTTGTTGACAGTATCATGCTCTTTTACATCCCTTTGCACTTCCTTTTACTTCTGTGTCTCCTTTTCCTTTGTATGCTTAAGTTGCACCAGATCTATTTTTCCCTTTCTCAGTAACACATAAAAAGAAATCTGCCCTTTCCCTTGGTCCGAAAGTCTAAAGTTTTTTCTGTCTGTCTCTTGCGTTGGCTGCTTTACTTATGTGCTCCTCCTATGACTTCTCTCAATCCCAGCCCAAGCCTGTGCTCTCCAGTTAGGCCTTATCATGCAGCTGGGGTGTAAATATCTCACCCCAGCTCTTCTCTCATGTCCCTCATCTCATGATTTTGCTGAGTATCCTGTTTCATCCTCCTGTTTCACCCACCCAGTGAGGGTGCAGGTTCCCTCAAAGAGCTTTTCCCTGGAAAAGGATGAATGTACATAGTCTTAAAGAATGTGTTACCACAGCAACTGGATATGGGGAATGTAAACAAGAAATTAAATCCCATTGGTCATTAATAAAATAAACTTGGTTTAGTGCTGGGCAACCTCAAAGAACACAAAGGGAAAATAAAAACCCTGCTGATGTTTGTGTCTTACCTCCCTGGGGAGCTAGTGTTTTGCAAGTTTCAATGTCAGGTTCAGCTGAGATGAGATGGCTTTGGAGAAAAGGTGGTGCATTTTGCCAGGTGTTTGGGTTTCCCTTCTCTGGGAACTGCCATGTGGTGATCTCTTAGTGTGTGTAGCAGTGTTCAGTACAAACTGTTTGAGTGGGCATAACATGCATTGCTAAAAACTAGCCAAGAAATGACTGTGTGTAAGAAACAGGCCGGTGCATTCAGCACGAGCTACATCTACTGACTGGAATATTTTTTCAAGGACAGTTGTCATCTTCACATCTTTACAATCTACATGAACCCTTTTTTTATCACTTTTTGGCATATGTGGTGATGTTAAGGAGTATCAGATGGTATTTTATCCTTCCCTAGAGGGACAGACACTGTTTCCCTTCTATTCTTAAATGTTTGATTGTGGGAGGTGCTGAGTACTGCCATTGATAATAGTGTGATCAAGCTCTAGCTAGAGGAGTGCCAAATCATACAATACCCCATCTGTAATGCCAGGCATTCTCTCTCGTAATATATCAGTTGAGCTCTTAGTTCTTCACTAATTAGTTGTACATCTGTGAGCAACTGTCCATCTGATTTATTATCTGAGCAGCTATTGAAATACAGAACATTGCCCAATTTAACCTCAGGATTGAAAGTTATGATGTGCTAAAGCTGTGTTTAAAATATAATAAAATGGACTATATATAAACAAATTACAAGTTTATGGGACACTACAGACGATCTTCAATGAATATTTTAAAGTTCATAAAATTAAGGTGATTGAGCATAGCTTAATGTGTATTAATATTTTTTTTAATTGCTGCCTTCTTTTATTTAGTAAGAAGATTAAACACTGTGTCCTGGAAAATAACTTGATTGTAGTGAAGAAGACTTAGTGGAAAAGTGAATGTAAGTATTTTGCAGCATGTGTCAATTATTTATGTTTGCAAACTCTTGACACTGGTGATATTATAAATCATGCTAAATTGGCAGCCTAATTTACCAAAAAGACCACTTTTATTATGGCAAGAATGCTGAGTCTGATCATGGTGTATATGTGTGTGAGGTATAAAATGTCTCTTAATGTGGTTTTCAGTATGGGTCTGTAGGCTATATATATATACTTAAATGCTTTTAACGGGGCCACGTGCTGTTAGTTATTTGCATGCTTATGAACTGCTCACAGGAAAAATGTCAACATGAAGTTGCCACTAAGTGCCCTTAAAAGGAAAAAACCCACCACTACCCCCTTATAAATACTCATGGGGATCCTTGAATTCTGTAATGTGGACACATTTTCCATTTCTAGAGGAATTTAGTCTAACTTCAAATAATGCAGCCAGTTTATAGTATTTTTCTGTACATTCACCCCAAAGATGTGAGTTTATGGTAGGAGAAGATTGCACTGTGAATTGGCAATTCAATTTAGAGTGAAATACGGTGGCTGTAGGTTCCAGGCTAAGTGCCTCATTGCTCACTTGAGGTCACTTTTTCAAAGCTGGAGTCAATAGTTCTCTAAGAATAAGAGCTTTGGTTCATTTTCTAGACCCTTTTGAAACTATTACTTTGCTGGTGAATACACCATTATTTTTCTTAAAG
>NW_009935118.1:111459-113336 GCF_000696875.1 Nestor notabilis | reverse complement strand
CCCTACCTGTATTTCATAATAATGTGAACTCCCTAGCTGTCTGCATGAACATGTTTATATGTAGGCACATATTTGTGTGTGAAGCAAAGCCATAGCTCTACAAGTCATACCCCAGAAGGCTTTGAGTGGCTCTGGTATGCAGGGTAGCAACAGTCACAAACTTCTAGCTGCCACAGATTTGTTCCAGTATTTTTTCATATTACATTTTTCCCACGATCTCACCTTCCATTTCCCAGAGCCTGCCTGATGAGTTTGGAAGCAGTCAAATTAAGCCTTTCCAAATGCTGGATAAAGTACGGAATTCATGACTTAGATGTCAACTAGGACAGTGATCCCATCTTAAATATCTAACGAGCTGGGACAATTTTAATTTTAGCCTTTGGACTTTTATAAACTTGTCTTTCAAAATTACTAACTGACCAATAGTACTGAAACAGTGAGATACTGCAGGAGCATTGGGAAAAGCTGTCTGGTTTATATAGAGTTGCCCAGTGATACAGGGTTACTTGAAACTGAGATCCTCAGATCTGGTGACATTGAACCTAAGCTAAAGGTTTAGAGAAAAGGCTGTGCATTGACTCTCCATGTTACTGGTATCTGGCCCAGTTTGAAACCTATATAGGCTTGTAAGATACAAAACGAAATCCTTAAAACCTTCTAGTGTGTACTGAACAAAACAAAACAAAGTTTGAAGGCATTTGCAAGCACCAGTCGCTTTAATTGCTTCAGGGTCCTAAAAGTACATCTCATTTGATCTTGTTTAGGCCAGTGGCACTTCTTGAACAGTTACACATGGGTGTGATGAGTTTGTACATGTAAAAGTTTTTCTTGAGTTACTTGCACATTATTCTCACCAATCTGATCTTCAGCTGTTTCTCCTGGGAATCTTGGGAAGAAGCACTGTTGTCTTTAGTTCCTTTTTTTTTTTTTATTTTGTAAAATAAGCAGAGTATTTGAGATTTTTTTTTTTTTGGTAGATTTTTAAGTGCTTGTTTAGCACAAGAGTGCCATTTGAGTATTGATTGAATTGTAAAAGGTATCTGCCCAGTTAAAATGTCATTTCATATATGTATGTATGTGAAAACAAATAAAAGACTTGAGGTAGAGCTGTATTTCAGGGAGCAGTGGACTGTTGACAACGTGAATATTAGCTGGTCATGAAACTGGCAAGAGAATGAATACATCCCTGTGGAGAGATGGATACTATCACTTTGTCCCTGATGTAAAAATAAATATGAACTCCAGTAGATGTTACTTTTCTGATAATTTTGTGCATGTTTAGACTGGGCTCTTAAATGGAAACCTTCTTTTTGATCTGGCTCTTGCAGCTGTCTGACATTAGTCTATGTAGTCTATGAAGATGCTGTTTAGACTTCCAGGATTATAAAGTAGTTGCTGAAAAACATGTCCACCTTAGTTTCATAATCCAGCCTGGTATCGTAAAATTGTTATTTTTAAGAACTTGGCTCCTATATTGTAAATTCTATAAATAATTCTCAACAGCCTTTGGATATGATTCTATGATAGGGTCACACTCTGCATGAGAGAAAAATAAATATTGAAGAGTTGCTAATTCATTAAGTAATGCCTATGCTGTGCATGAAGTGAGGCAAGGGAGACAGGGAAGAAGTCTCCCATCATAGAGACTATTGTGAAAGATTTGCATGCGAAACTTTAATTCTAGTATTTTCTATATATGACATTCAATCAGATTGGAGTCCCTAGAATTACCTCTAAGACTCATCTTTAGATCCATAGGACTTAAGTCACCAAAACATTGGGTAACATTTTTTCAGTATCTTCTGTGCATCTTGGGCAGGTGAGAACAAGATGTGGGCTTTGCAAAATGTTCTTATGGAATTTGTGCTGTCATCACC
>NW_009935118.1:75461-111428 GCF_000696875.1 Nestor notabilis | reverse complement strand
CAGCAGGACTGCACAGGGGATGCATCTGTCTTCATGCGTGCACCTTCTGGCATCTCTTCCAGTACCTGTGTCCCATCTTTTTTTCTTGCCCTTTGGCTCCGTCTCCCATGTGTTGCCTGGCTGACAGCAAGAAAGATGCTGCAGCTCCAGGAGAAATAATATCTCTAGACTACCAGCACGAGTAGCCTGTGACACCAGGTGAGGCTGTAACTATCAGCAGTGGCAACCACAGGAAAGCCCTGCACAATGATCTCTCAAGGGTGTGCAAGAGCAGCTTATTTGGAGACTTACGCTGCTGTTTTCCCATATGCTATCAAATATAATCTTTTATTTCCCTCTAATCTGGCTTTATATTCACTGGGCCATATAAAGGCCAAATGTCATGCCTTTGCTGCTAGATCTTTGAGACAAGCACGCTCATCGTCAAAGTCCTGCCCTTAGTACTGAGCATTGGATGGCTGGGAGAGAGCTGGCTCCACAGGCCAGCCTTGGCTCTACATCTTTCTTTGGCAGCAGCCAACATATGTGACACATCTAACAAAAGCATTGCTTAGCTTTGGGCATATTTCATATCGCTGGCTGCAGATGAACCTGTAATAGAGTTTTGCCCATATGTTGGCACCTTTCCCTCTACAGAGAAATGAGGCCACGCTTTACCCGTAGATGCAATACTTGAGTACCTGCAATGTGTTATGAACTTCTCACACTCCACTTTGAGACCTGCCTTTTAAAAAACACTAGTAGGTTAGTTATAAAAAGATGGTTTATTGAGGGAGTGTCCTTTCTCCTTTCATTCAGTGACATTTGACCTAAATCTACAGGTCTGGCTACAAGACCTGTAGGAGAGAAGATCCTTGCAACAAAATTCAGAGGTATCCATTGAAAAACATATCTGCATGTCTGTCTTTCTCATGTTTCTTTGAAATAATGTCCTGGGGAATACATAGAAAAACAAACAGTAGATTCTTTACCATTTTAGGAGAGGGATGGATTCAACTTCAAAATACTAGCTATTTTAAATGCAAAACGATCCTTTTTTAATTAATACTTGGCAAAGCATTTTAAATATTAGCTAATCCTCATGACACACCTGTCAGGTAAGTAAAAATTATATCCATTTATAGCCCAGGAAGCTGAAATACTGTCTATCACAGCACTTTCTCATATGCTACCTAGTTAATTTCACTGAAATAACTAGTGTAATTCTCAGAGGTTCTGCATATTCTTAGTTGTCCTAAATCATACTTGGAGCTCAAGAGTATTTACACTTTTGAAACTGAGTGCAAGTCTTTTGGTACAGAAATGCTAAACCCAAGGCATCCACACTTAAGACTTTTCCCAGACTTAGGCATCCCTAAAAAGTCTAGAGCTGGAACTTGCATGCTGTTGATTCCCAGGCTGGATTTGGGGTCCTGCACTGTCCATTTCTCAGAACTTAAGACAAAGGGTTGTTTCTCAGAGGAGCTGCAAGGGGTATGAGGTGTAGATGGGCTTGGGAGGGTCAGTCTTTAGAGATTTTTTTGCAGGAAGGTGTGTGTAGGAGTGTATAGAGAGGGGAAAGATGCTTGAAGTGGGAAGAAAAATTGTGTGCGATGGCAGTTAATTTATCTACCTCCTACTATTGATTCCGTTACAGATTCAGGTTACCTTGTTATTTCTGTCATGGCTCTTTCTCCTTTTGTTAAAGCATCAGCAGAGTGGTATAATTGGGCTGGAGGACAAATTTTTTGCTGCTCTGTTGAGCAACAACTGAAAGGAGAGGGGATTTTGTACAAGTGCCGTCTCCCCTTCAGTATGCAGTGCAACTTGTTTCCAAATGGTGTTTTAGTTGGAGCAGTGGTGGTGTTCAAGTGCCTTGCTTTGTCTGTGCAAACAGTTTTTGTAACCTGTTTGCTCCGTTTGGTGTGGCAATGCCCAGCCCTGAATACAGCACAGGACTTAAGGATGGCGTCACTCCGTCCCAGTCTGTTCTCCTTGCAGGAGCAGGTGGGAACAGACAAAACCCCAGCCAAAGGCTGTCGATGGGTTGGCACTTAAAGGAGGGAAAAGCCTAGGCTACAGAAAGGGGTCTCAATGATTGAACAGCCTGGAGTAGGCATGCAGGGCTGAATTAGGAGCTGGAATTGTTCAGCTTTCAAATTCAGAGGACTTGTTTGCTGTCTTGGCCCTGCTCAAAGTGAATAAGCGCTACTGCTAATAACAAAGCCCAAAACAGAGGAGTGAAGGATTCAAACCAGAAAATGATGACTCACCCTCCCCTCTCCCCCTGTCCCCTGTTCCAATCCCCACTAAACTACTTTACCTCACCAAAGCCCTGGTGGCTTTTCACTTATAAATAATCATGTGTTTGAAATGTTAAAATGTGTAGGCAGGGATTAAAAGGATATGTGATGCTCCAGCATTAAAACAGTGCAGACCTCTGCAAGGGAATTGTGAAGGAAAATTAAAACGTAGTTATTTTTGGCAAGGGCTGCTGTATCCTGGGGAGATCAAGAGAAAGCAAAAGCAGTTTACCCAAGCCTAGTGGAGCAGAGTAGAAAAGCTGGGTGCAGTAAAATAGGGCTTCGCATCAGTTCTTTGTTCTGTTAGAGCCAGATTTGAGGGTTTGGGGTTATCTCAATTTTGGGGGGAGGCAGAAAGGAGATGCACTGAGAAATTCCTGTTGAAGCTATCAGTCTAGCCTGTCAACTTTTTCCTCCTGAAAAGGCTGGTAAATACAACTGTTCGGTTATCGTCCACATTGTAACAGGTTTCTTCCTTCTCCTAATCCATGGTGGGACTGAGAGGCAGATGGACCCCTGTAACACTCTCAACTCGGTGTGTCAGCCCAAAGGATTTTACAGAATAAGCAGGTTTTGATGCCCATTTTGGGTATTATTCCATATTCTCACAGAAGTTAGAATATTGGCACCGAGTTTCGTGTTGTGTCTGGCAATGAAAATTGAGAATTGTCCCTGCTTAGAAAAAGAAGTGCATTACAGACTTAGAGGGAACTGTTGTAAATCAGTCTGCAGCATCAACCCTAGCATTGATTTTAGAGTTTGAATATAATTTTTAGTATCATTCTCGAATACTGCGTTAGCTTTGTCTCCATAAACATTTGATTCCTGACCAAAGTGAGCCCTTTCATGGGACTGTCAATGCTGGAGTCAGGGAAATCAGCCTCCTTGTCCCCCTTCTTTTAGGTGAGTGAACAGTACCAGTGTGAACAGGCACAGATAAGGGCACTGTTCTGCCTCTTTTCTTGCTTAGGACCTTGCTGCTATGCGCTGTTGGCAGCTATGCCTGCAGCAACTGTGCAATTACTAATACATGTACAATTTTAGGAGGCCCCCATTCATTTCAGGTCTAATTAATTTTTGACACACACACTCCAACCCTACAGCCTGGCTGATGGGGTGTTATGGGTCTCTCTACAGCTAGCAGTTTGAGGACTTCTGCTCCATTCCTGCCCTGCATCTTCTTGCTTTAGTATAGCAGTGAGGTTGGTTAAGCAGTTGTCTGGTGAACCGGTATGTTGCTTTGCTAAATGGAAACAGTTTGCATTAGCGTGCCGATTTGTATGGAATATGCCACCTCCACTGTTCTTAACCTTTGCTGTTACTTTTGTTCTAGCAAACATGAAAAATCTCCCTGTGGTCTCAGGGTGTTACTTTTTTAATGCTGTTTATGTGAGCCTGTTTATAAGCCCAGCTTGTGTTCTTGTTTTGTTTTTCTCCCTGCTTTAATGCATTTAAGTGTATTGGTTGAGAAATATCTCCATAATCATCTTTAGGTCAATTAGTCTTACATTTAATTAAAGGATTTAACAAGGATAAAAGTCAGAATTAAATACTTGTCTGCTTAATGTTTTTTTAGGGCTAAATTCAAGGCAAGCCTCAACCTTGTTTGATTAAGTTAATGCAGTATGTGCAAAAGACATTCTATTTAAAAGTAGCTGTTCCTTTGGACAGCTAGACAATATTCTAGTGTCCTGTTACTGCAGCACTCAATTTGATCAAGCACAATGTCATGAAGTAATGTCAAGACATAAACATATCTAGTTTTAGGCAGGAAATTTCTCATTGTCAGTCAGTAAGCCAATGACTTCATAAACAGAAGTCTTTCAGGGATACACAAAATACAGTCTTGTTTATCTGTGCTGTTTTTCCTAAAAATTGCATCAGTTTAATTTGTGACTAGTTAAATGAATTGTATTACATTACAGTTCCTGGGAATTTCTGAGTTTGTGAAACATCACAGCTCTTGTGTTTATGCACAGCTAGGATTTTCTTTAAAATGTGTCTGGAAATTTCCAGACAACTGAAGGGACCTGCCAGGGTTTTCTTCAAAGCTAGATCTATGTTTTCAAAAAGCGTGGGGTTTAGAGCTTGTGCTTTTGTTCTTTTTGTTGTTGTTGTTTTGAACCTGGAGAAAGAGTGATTGTGCTGGTTGCACTGAGTCGGCAGAAGGTGGGCATTGCTCTGAGAGCTCTGGCTGGTTATTTTTCATATATAAACAAAGCTGTGTTTATTTCTAAAAAGCACAATATTTTTTTCCCCTCCTGTGGAAAGGATGACTTCATAAATTATAGTACTTGTTACAGGCAATGTTATGGGCATTTGTACTTTGACACCCTCTTCTTAACTTCCTTTTTTGAGGTGTTTTCTGCTGAGAACACTTACTGCATGTCAGAGAAGTCCTGAGGACACTGCAGGGGGAGTGCCAGGGGGCTCTCGCTAGGAACAGAAGGCTGGGTCATAGTTTTGACTTTGGTATCCTCTGAATCAGTTTCACATCTGAAAGTCTCCACCACAGGCTACTGGCCATTTGGCTCTTAAGGGTACTCAGAGAGGGGAAAAAAAGGTCACAGTACTGCTTCCATTGTAGCAAGCAGAAATGTATTGTGCAGCTGATGTCAGGGGTGGTGGAGCAGCTTCCTGAAGTCCTTTAGCACTTCTTACAGCCAACATCTTTAGAAAGCATGAACTATATCCTTTTGTACAGGAGAAAATGATGAGTTTGGTCTCAGCTCTGCAGTGGCATTGGCTGCCAGTGTTCATCGGAGGTGTCCAGAAGCAGAGTGACTGTAGAGAGGTCTGCTTGGTTGCAAAGCCAAGGAGATCCTGTTAAAAGGTCAGGGTGGTGCTAGGAAGAGAAGGTGTGTGTGGTGAGCAACTCAGGCATCAGCTGATCCGTTGCATTCCCAGGTTTTTCATACCCTTGGGTGAACTCAAATCAGGTTGCCAATCCATATGTGAATTCTTTGGTTGATTGACTTGAAAGATATATTGGATAGCATTTTTTATAGGGGTCCAACCTGCAGGATATGGATTTTTATCTGTTGTATTAATATTTGTGGTGCTGCCCTGGGTTTGCTTTGCAGGATGTGTATGCTTCCTTATTGAGCTGCACCACATGGGAATGTTCTACCTGTTTGCATGATTATAGATGTTGCCTAAAGGAGCTCTATGCAAAGATGTTCTCTCTCCTAAGGGAGGTTTATGCGAGCGAAGCATTTACAGCTGGGGGGCATGCTATGCTGAGAGAAACTGTTTTTTGAAAATACGTCTTCGAAGTATATATAGGACCAGGAGGAAAAGAACAAGTAAATAATGTAGATGGGGAATGGAAATAAAAAAAAATAAAGAAAAGAAGATGTTCCAAATACATCTATTTTGCAATACTTGAGTGAAATTAAATATGCTGACATTAGTGTAAGCAAATGTGGTACCCTGAAAATAGTCATCTTGTAGAAAAGCTGGTGTTTATTCTCATGAAAGAAGAATGAGTGGAGATAACATCCTCTCACAGCAAGCCTGTCTGTCTGTTGTCTTTGACAAGGTGAGAGGCAGCATTTCTTTTTTCCAGTTGTAGGAAACCTACTGAAGGTGTTTTATGTAAATTGTGTCAGAACATGTTTATACAGTCATTTTATTGGGTACTGGTCCATGCTGTTGCTGAACAAGATAGATTGGTTCTCCCATCTCTCCTACCTGCTTGATTCTGCCATTTCCATGGGTGGCATAAGTATGAGTGTAGCCAAATCTCAAGCCTAAGCAAGAGGTGAAAACTAACCTGACCAGGAGCTGAAAAATGGATAGTTCCTGCTGGAACAGCTCCATGAGTGTCTTCTCACCACCTCTTGTATGCCAGTACCAGCCCAAAGCAAGGACTTTCCTTTTAGAGCAAGGGACTGCTGCACTTTATCTCTAGTGATGAACTAGGTATCAACTTTTTTGCCCAGATGTTGGGCAAAATATAACATTTACTCAAGATCTTTCTTTTAAATTAATAGCAGGACAACCTGTAGAGAGAGGGGCAAGCTGCTTGCTGTCAGGTTGACTAGATAAAACTGAAACTCTGACCTTGTAGGACAGTAGAAGATAAAGAAAGTGTCCCAAGTGGGGTATTAGGCTTACTGTGATCTTCCTCGTGTGTCTGTTAAGCAGCTGGCAAGAGCCTTCCCTGTGACTCCTATTGCTGAATAACTGGGGAGAGGAAAGGGAAGGGGCTGGGGGGAGGGGGCACATTTGATGTTTTATGATGTTTTTGAGGCAAGCATTTCTGCAGTGATGCTTCTTGTCTTGTTCTGCCAACTCCTTTACTGAAGTTGAACTACATTTATTGTCTTCAGTATTCATCTAATTCATCTAACATTCTTGGGCAAGGTAAATATCTGACATCTCCTGTGTAGTTAATTCATCCCCATGCTTTAAAGATTTGTGGTATCCTTGTAAAATATTGTCATACAAGTAGTGGGAGGGAGAGTGCATGCTGTTACAGTAAGGAAAATAGAGCTTTTTAAGTAAATTCCCTAAGCAGATGCACATTACAGCACACAACTATGTTTTCTGGTGTGACTGGAATTGTACTACGGTGTCAGTTTTCCATTCGCTGGCCTTGAAAAAGACGTAAGCGTCTGAGAGACAGAAATCAGTACAAATTGATCTCATAAGTGCAAATTTTATGAAAATTCTTGTCTGACAATGTGTGAGTGATCTTGATAAGTTAGATTACAAAATTATTTTATTCACAACAAGTTTGCTTTCATTATGGATGAAATATGCAAAATAATATCTAAATAAAGACTAAGTTAAACTGTTAAATGCTGGTTCTGTGAGTAATCAGACTTTTTATGGCTTGTGCTTTGATTTGAAGGCTGTCTGTCAGTGTTCATCTTTATTCGTGGTAAATAAAACCTCTTCCCTGAAGGGATCAAGGTATGAACACATAAGAACCATAATAGTATGCCTACCGCAATGAGTGATTTTGTAGGGATCTCGTTAAAGTTCAAATTCTTTCCCTGCAATTGAGCAGAAATACCAATATATGCTGGAAATAAATCAGTCACTGTTAAAGGGGATCAAGAAAGATTAAAATACAGTGAGGCTGCTCAAGGCAGGTGTCAGCATCTTTTGGGACAGAAGGGGCTAAAGATGAAATGATAAATACCAAAGACTGTAGCTGGGTCTCTCCCTCAGCTCTTCCTGCAGTTAGCAGTTGTTCATCCTGTGCTAGTTTGAAAACTAGGGAGGAGACAGCCTGGGGAAGCACAGATAATTCACTCAATGAGTGGATAGCAAAGAAAGACTAACTGAAGGACCCAAGAGAGAACAGGTGCATGTATTGAGTAAACTCTTGTGCATCATGCAAATGGATACTCAGGCAATATACTCCACATGACCCTCTCTATGTTCATTGTCAACGGGACTGTAAGAACATGAATATGCTGAAGAAACCAAACCTCTGTGAACTTCTTGCCAGCAGATGACCTTCCACGGTGATGAGTGTCAGGCACTAGTCCAAAGGCAACAAGTAAAGTGCTGCCCGCGGTCATAAGCGACAGAGTACACACCAGATTTTGTGGGCAAGGACAGAGCAAGACTCTGAAGTGATTAGTGCTGTACCAATGCAGAAAGGTTTGATGGAAGTTAAAACAGATCTGACTGAAAACCTCTGCTCATCTGGGAGGAGACAGCTTTCTATAACATGATGAAGTTTTTATGTGAGGGTCTAATAGATGGTGGCATGGAGAGGACTAACAGAGTCTGTTGTAACGGTAATAATGAGCTCAGGTGGGAACATAGAGAATATAATTTATTTTGGGAAAAGAGACTACCATATGCAAGTAGCTGAGCGTCAAGCTGTGTGGAGTTAAGTGAGCTCAGAGCTTTCAGGCACAAAAGGTCCTGGCATTGTCTGATAATAAGCTCTGACTGAAACATGCTGCCTAATGGCAAAACATTGATTGACTCTCATTTAGTATTATTTCTGGACTGTGGTGTATCTGACATGCCCCAGATTTTCAATTTTAGTGTCTCTTCTTGCTGGTTTATTTCTGTTATCTGTTTCTGTTCTGTTATCATGTATGGCCATGATAACACAGTGCTTTTGTAGGGCAGGAGTGAAAGTACCATACGACAGGTTTATCAACTGTACATCAAGATCGTACACCACTTGACAGAGTGTTGTTTTCACATTCACACAAATGTAATTCCCTTTTGTTGAGAATGTAGTAAGAGTGTAACTGCCATAAAGACCAATAGATGATGTAAAGTTTTTGGTGAAAATTTAAATTGCTCAAATAGTTAAAAATTGTTGTATTAACTGTTTTCATGGAATAATGAAATGTAATGGTCTAAAAAGTAAATGTCAGATTTTGGCTAGCTAGTGATCTGTTGCTGCTCTACAGTGTTTTATTATTAAAGGCATAACTCTATCTTTTTATCTGCTTATTTATCCCTTGTCCTCTGTCCTTACTGCACAAATCTGGATTTTTGCAGTACAGAGGCTGAGGATTTACCCTCTGCCAAATAGCGATGCACAAGCTGAGTCAGGGTTAGAAATTTTTGGGTTTATTCCATAGACCATCTGGGTTTCGAGCTGGGACTATGAAGACTGTGCTTCTTTCCTACAGATGACTCAGTTCTAAAAATAACTATTTCCTGAAAGCTTCCATCTAAAAGTGTGTTTGTATGCTTATTACATACAATTTCCCTGTTGCTTTTGCTTGGGTGTCATTTCTTTGTCCTGCTTTGGTTCCCTCTGAGTTTTGAGCCGAGCTCTCAGGGGATGAGCGTGCTGGAGATCACCATGGCAACACTCCAAAAAATGCACACTGCAGGCACCAGGCTTCGCTGCCGTTATCCCTGAGAGAGCTCTGATGATCTGTGGACTTGCAGACTTAGTTGGGAGCTGCAAGGGGAATGGAGTCAATGGCTGAGAGCTGGGGAAACCATGCCTATTAAAAACATTTCCTATGTAAATTGAGGGACTCCAGATATTGTTTGTTGATGTACATACAGCACTAGCATCCGGCATTTTCATAGCTTACTGCTGAGATTTCCCTCAGTAGACTGTAAACCCTCTTTTTTTATTCCACAAAATTCTAGTACTAGTCTCTATGTCTTAGCTCTCCCCATTTTCACTCAAGGCTACTGTGGGAGCCATGGTAAAAGCTTAAAAATGCTTGCTGATAAAACATGTCATAAAGATTATTATGCAGATTTTAAGAGGTGAGTGCTCATATCCCTGCTGTTCCCAAATCCTTTTTTCAGGAGAAAAAAAAAACATTCAAACAAGAGCTATTGTATAGATGGATATTTCACAGCAGTGGTTGGGAGAGAAAAGGTTCTCTGCAGCAGCAGGAAATAATGGAAACTGGATAAAAGTGTATTACCTTCTCAGACAAGAATTAGGGACTCTAGGTTGTGTTCTGACAGGAGAAGTATGACTTTGGAGTCTTGTTTTACGTTATTGAAGTAAGTATGGCATATCCCGGTATGTGGAGAGGGGGTGATGATTGTGGTTTTTCTGGCCCACCAGCTGTAAGGCTAGACCGCCAGAAAGATATGGGCTTATAATGCTCAGAGCAGTGACTAGTTCAAGCGTGATCAGCAGCCTTGAATAAGGTGCCTCCACTCCCAGTTACTGCTAAGTCCATGAGAGCAAAATCTGTGAACAAGCAGGATGCAGAGCAGCAATGTTCAAAATAGTTGGCAAGGAATTCTTGTATTCGAAACTTTCCTTTCTAGGGGTTTTCCCAGTCCTCTTTGTGGATTCAGAGAGGTCAGTACTCATGTTAAACTGAGAGGAGCTCAGATTCCCACTCTGAAAATGGGAATTCATCATTACATTCATCACTGGGTAAAATGGCCAAGCTGGTTCTGTGCCAGGAGCCCAGATCACCTGGGCAACTCTGTGCCCTAAAAGTCAGGTTTCCCTCAATCTGTTCCTATAAATGTGAAAGTTTTTCTTGTAAGCATTGGATCAGGGAGCCCCACTTCAGGCAAAGGCATCCGGTAGCAAAGCATCAGAGAGATGGGTGTGGGTGCAGTCAACAGTCTGAATCGAGATTTCCCAGCAGAGCTACTGTAGAAACACTGCAGTGTTATCCACGTGCTCCCGTCCTCCACTCCTTCCAGCCAAGGGTGTGCATTTCTCCTTGAATATAGGAGATCTCTGCATCTAAGTGCAGAGATCCCCACTGCTGTGTTTAAGTGCTGGAAATCTGGATTGAGTTTCTACTCGAGGTAAGTATAATAATGTTTAGTCTGAGATTCCCAGACAGGCTTGAGCATGAGGAAAAGAGCAGGACCTCTGAGTGTTGACAGGCAAAGGTAGTTCAACTTCTGTAGAATCCAGAATTTTTGGGATTTTGTGGGAAAAAATAGAAAACTAATGGTATACATAGCCAGAAGTTATCAGAACAGCACTCTGTTATGACAAACCTTAGGAATGCTGCTTCTATTTTTTGTCATTATAGGTCTAAGAATGGTTTATTTCAACGTGTAACTGTTAGCATGGAATAAATTGTCCAATTTCCCTCTAAGGCAAATTAATTACATAAACTCACAAATGCTTTTTTAAAAGAAGCAGTAAAATTATAACTGATGCCACATATTTTAACCTGTTCATAGAAAGCAGAACTTCAGCAGATCAAGAGGTGTTGAAACATTCCTGTAAATGCTGGCCAAGGTGTCCAGCACTTCTTAAGACTAACTGAAGAGAAATAAAGTTCATGGATTATTTCAATTTCCTGTTTGTGTGTTTGAAGTTCATATTTTAAAAATAGGACTGAAAAAGCATGTTTGTGCATTTTGCAAGAATTTAATTTCCAAGATTTCATCAAGATAAGACGTTCTAAAACTTAATGTTAAAAAGAATGCTTACTGGTGGTGACGTGGTTCTAAGCAACCCCTGAACTCCAAATGTAGTTGGCTGGTATGCCATAAGTCAAAAAACGTTGTACCTAAGCCCTATTTTTTTAACTGTAACTCTAGGAGAAAAGTATGGAGGTTATGTAGGTCACCTCTCTGACAGAATGCATAATGTAAACAGGATAAAATGATTTGGAGCTCATGGAATCTGAACATGAACAAAGTTTTAAGAAGTGCTGACTTCCTACTATAACTTCTAGCATCAGCATTAATCAAATTCAGTGTATTTATCTTCCTCTGCCATTTGTACTAAAATTAGATTGTTTACCTTTTTGAGAAAGCTAATGGAAATTTATTTACTGCTTACCTCTACTAGGCAGAAAAAAACTAGTGCAGGATCAACTTGTTCCTTTCACCTCTAAAACACAATTATTAGAATAATGGTAAGACTATTGATGCTTTATAGAAAAGCTTTTCCTAGATGAGAAAGTGAGACGTTTAGCTCAAACGGCCTTCTGATTCCTTTCCTGTGCTGAGATGTACAGCTCTCTTGAGGCACGCAGTACTTGATTCTGCCAGTTCCTGAGGGCTCTGCAGAGAAAAGAGAGCAAAAATATCTTCAGAAGCTTTCCCAGAAAACCTGGTTTGGTGCTGACCAGGATTAATACCCTGTGTTGTTTGTTATAAGTCCGTTTGTTCCTAAAAATGTAAATGTCTTATCCTTGAGGTTCTTGCCTAACTCATTATTTGAATGTCCTGACTTTGATGTGGAAAAGCAATTTCTGTTGTGTATAAGAATTATTGGAAAAATACATTTTGCAGCTCATTTAGTGCAAGAATTCTTCAATTCAGCCCCTTTTCCCTACCTCAGCCCTGTTGTTTCTAATGATGCATTCACCTAGCAAATCCAGGCCTCTAAGAGAATAATGCAGTAGGTAACACTTTTAATCAGTATAGGAAATATGAAACAGCAGGGAAAGAATTTCCAACTGTGCAAACAAGGAAAAAAAAGGAAAAATGTGAAAGCTGTTTTTTTCATTTCTTTCTCTTCAGATTGGTCATACCTATGGGGCTTTTATGGTGCCACAGTTGCATACTTATCAATAATTGTTTCCTAATTCTGCTCTGTTTCTGCAATGAAGTAGTATAAAATGTTAAGCTCCGTGCAGCCAGTCAATTTTCAAGATCCCATGTGGACAACAGAAACCAGTGTGCTGTTAGTAATCTGTTAAAAGGATAATTTTCCTCTTGTATTGGTGTTTAATTGGACGGAATCTCAAATCTTAATAGTACCTACATCGCTTAAATACCATTCTCATTGAGGTATGACAATGGACAGGAAAGGGTTGCTCGTTTGAACAGGAAGCTTCTCTGTAATCAGTCCAAACCACACTTGAAGGGGGAGAAGTTTACCAAAATGATTTGAAGAGTCAGAACTGGATGCCTTCTTGTGGCAGCTGTTTGTTCATACTGGGGTGTCGTAAGGCAATGTGTAAACTGAATGTGCGCTCGGGGAAGGCTCACACCAAGGGGCATTTCAGCAGGGGCAAGGGACTTGGTAGTTGCTTGTCAGTCATGAGCAAGCTGGGTTAGACTGCACACCTGGGCACTGGGCTGTGTTTGTCGGTGTTCCGAATCCCACTGGGGCCTCTGGGTCTTATCACAATATGAAAATGGTGGTTGTCTGAAGCTGTGTAGCCCAGGGCCAGAGCAAAGGCCAGAACCTGGCTGAAGCCACGGCAGCACAACAGGCATGGTGTGCTTGCAGCAGCTTCCATCTTTTCTTTGTCTTGCTTCTCCCCTCTGTCCTCAGCATGAGGTAGAAAAATTTAAAATCTGATATATATACATGGTTTAGTGCGAGGTGTCCCTGCTCATGGCAGGGGGGTTGGAACTAGATGATCTTAAGGTCCTTTCCAACCCAAACCATTCTATAATTTTATGGTATTTGTGTTCAGTGTATAAGGAGGAAGGTTGTTAGAAGGGTCAGGGAGAGCTGAACCCTTGGAGGCAACTGGCAGACTGGAAGCATAGGGTCAGTGAGTGTTTTTTTGAATGGCCAGGAATGGGAATGACAAGTGGCTTGAGGCTATTGGAAATAAGGAAGCATCATTCAAAATGCAGCCCACCTGGAGTCCTGTGTCCAGCTCTGAGGTCCCCATTATAGAACGATATGGCCCTGTTACAGCAGGTCCAGAGGAGGGCCACAAAAGTGGTTAGAAGACTGGAACACCTCTCCTAAGAAGAAAGGCTGAGAGTCGGGGACGTTCAGCCTGGAGAAGGTGCTGGGGAGACCTTACCACAGCCTTTCAGTGTATGAAGGGGCGTTATAAAAAAGATGGAGAAAGACTTGCTAGGGTCTATAGTGACAGGATGAGGGGCAGTGGTTATAGAGGTTAGGTTTAGACTGGACAAATGAAGAAATTCTACTTCTGTTAGAGTGGTGAGACACTGGAACAGGTTGCCCAGAAAAGTGGATGCCCCATCTCTGAAAGTGTCCTAGGTCAGATTGGATGAGGTTTTGAACAACCTGGTCTAGTGAACAACCTGGACTAGATTAGGTGATCTTTGAAGGTTCCTTCTAATCCAAACCATTCTACAATTCTCTAAAGCTGGTGTCCTGTCCAAATAAAGAAAATCAGAAGAGATTTTTAACGCCGGCGTGTTGAGTACAAAGGTTTCAATGCAGTTAGGCAGGCTAAAAACACTTTTGAAGAATGACTTACCAGAGTAGCCTAAACTAATACTCAGACCTATGATACTATGACCTCCTTTAGACATGCCAGGAACAAAAAGCTCAGTGTAGGGCCAACTGGTGGCTGGGATTTAAAAGGACGCTCAGAGAGGATGAGGCCTTTACAAATATTTCATTCATTCTTGCTGCATCCTGTTCCCTCTGGAAGAGGTCAGGGATTTTTCGCACTGAAGTTCTTTGGGTGGGTGGGATGGGGGAGTACTGGCACAGGCTCACTTGAGAACCTTAGCGGGAAATGACCATGTGATAAATCTCATGTTTATACAGAAAAAACATGAGTTTAAATACACAAAAAGGAAGTGTCTTTGAGTATCCAGAATGGAGTTAAGACTTTTTTCTTCTCTCTGCTGTTGCTGGGCTCTCACATCAAGGCTTCTTCATGCAGGAATGTAGTTTTTTCAGTAATTGTCATGGAGCTATCAGGAAATGACTTATTTCTAAGTTATCATTCACTTTTATTATTTACCATCTTCTTTCTTCCTTCTCTGTCTTCCATTAAAAAAAAAAAATAAAAAAAAAACCCTTGGCAAGTAAGTCGGGGATAGTGAAAAACAATTTAAATCCTTCTATTAGAAATGGGATTTGGCAGTTCCCTAGGATGAAAGGTAAAAAGATGACGTGAAAGTAGCAGCACAGTCCTAATTCCATATTTGCCTATTCTAGGGTAAATAGGGTCCAGTTAATATGTAGGCGATTAGGGCTAGAAAGGAGCGTTTTAGAAAGCCATTTACTTCCTAACTTCTTCTTGAAAGAAGCATTCTTGCCCAAGACCCCACAACTGTCACCCACTGTGGTGTGAAGGGAGCACCATACACTTGAATGCTTCGTCGCTGGATGCAGTACAGCACAAAACTCTTGAAAGCTTCCAGTTATTAAACTTTGCTAAACAGCATCAAGCTTTTTTCAAAGATTGGTACTCCTGCTTCAGTGAGCTGGCCACCATCCAGCCCTAATAATTACCTTCTGCCTTATCTAAATTGCTCTGTTTATTTAGTTGGACAAGGTCATATGTCAAAAGATGGTGGGTAGGGTTGGTGATGCTAGGACAATAGGTACTGTGTCACCCAACTCATTCAGGGCTGGCTGAAGCAGTTCCTATGAGCAGATCATAGTGATTTTCTACAAATCACTCTGAAGCTTGCAAAAGACTTCATAAATGGCAGTTCCATTAAGTTTAAACAAAGTGTTCTTAATAAAAGTGCTGATCCCTGTCAGGCTACCTAGACAACTGTGGGAGTTGTATATGAGTGTTGTTATAGTACTCCAGAACACATAAATGAGACAGGCCTGGCTTGTGCTAGAAATGAAGCAGTTTCTCCATAATCATCTACCACAAGTTTATGGCCATCCCGTTACTGATGCAGTGCTGGAGGGGATAAGGACCACTGATTCTTCTATACAAAGGCTGGCTCTTCCTAGTAGGCTTTTTATTTCCCTGTCACACTGCTGCTTAAAGGCTAATACAAACCTTAATAAAATGTTATGTTTGTCATCGTTACAATATCCAGTGCACTTCCTCAAGCTCTGTTAACTGTGCTTGCTCAGTGGGAAGGACCAGGGATGTGGTTCTTGGGTTGAGACCTTGGTGTTTCATGTCCCCGGTACAGTGAAATCGGCTGTTTAACACAAAGTATGGGAGACTGCTTTGTCAGCGGTTCTTAGACTTCCTAGACTGGAAGGACATGAGAAAGACATTACAAGCTGAGGAACTTTTTCAAATAAGCAAACAGTGGTCCTGCTGAGCAGAGCTATTTTTGAGGGGGGAGATGTTTGTTTAATCACCTAATGGAGCTGGTGAGTTTTTTCCGGATGTACTCAGATCAAGCAGTGACCTCTGAAATCAGTGGTGTAGATGTCTTATGTTGTTGTCTTTTGTGTCTGGAGGCAGGAATCCATCCCTTCCCCTCGCTCTTCCTGTGGCAGTGAGCAGGCTTTACATACTGGTGACAATGAGCAAAGGTGACCTTGCTTTGCTCTTTGAATTATAACCTCCTCAGTTCGAACTGCCTCTCTTGCTGAAGGCATAGTGCAGTGAGTGCAGAGACAGTTTAAATCCACTGCCAGAAAGTAAGAGAGACTTCATTAATGTCTGGTGTATTTGAATCTCATCAGGGTTACTCTCTTTAGCATCAGGGATCAATTATTTCAATGAAATAACAAATGTATCCAACATAAGCCATTTTTATCCCCATTCCACATTGTAGGCAGTTTCCCGATAGCTGTGTCTTCTGGGTGGTTGTGCTGGGCGGGGAGAGACATCCTAGAGTCCCAGAGGTTGACCAATTTCTCAAGAGAGTTAAAAAGTAAATTACTTCATCTCACCGTGTTCTTGTTCCATTCTTTTCTGTAAATCTTTGTGCACTATTAATGCTTTTACTTTTAAAAGGCTTGTCTAAATTCCCAAGTTGTTTTAACGTTACTGAAGGATTATATCAATTTAGCTGAATACGCTTATTTAACGTAAGCCTAACTATGTCTAAATAAATATTTATACTCAGACTAAACAAACCTAAATTTTAAGTATTGACTTAGAAGTATTTAAGTGCAAAGGAGAAAAATAAGTATAGGCAAAGTCAAAACCTAAACAAGCATCCTCATTTAACTGTGTACTTTTACAAGCTGCTAGATATCACACCATAGGAAAAGCAGTGCAAATCTTTGAGTGCTGGGGCTAAAAATGTTTTTGTCTTTTTTCTCTAAAGGTAGTTTAATGCTTTCACTAAAATCAGTGGGTGAGATTGTATGAGAATTTCCTGGCATTTTGGTGGCAGAGGGTGTTTTCAAACATCAAGTTAGCAGGGAGAATAGGCTGACTGGGCAGATACCGGGCAGTGTGGACTAATCTGCGTGATGGTTTCCCTGATGCACAACCATGGTTCTTTCTAAATGCATGGAAGCAGTGCTCTTGCTTACCACTTTTTAATGACAATGTATGGTTAGGCCTGAAACCAAGAGGCCATTGTTAAGACTCCTTGTTTTGCCTGCATGGGAAACCTGCCCACCATGTTACTGTGAAGCTAATGTGGTGGTGATGGAGACCAGAGTGAGCAGCAGAGTCCTAGCTCCATTTTCCTCCCCATGAGGTAGCAGAGCTGGAGACAAAGTGGTGGACTTCAGACCTCCCCTTAGTCGCTGTGGGCGGGGACCAACCAAAGGGCAGTGACTGTCCTTCATAGACACTTCAGTTTGAAAACTAAGTGGAAAAACACATTTCTGTCTGAAACGCCTATGAATTTTCTGTGAAGATGTTTACCCAACACTTTAAGGAAAGTTTAATACCATGGCTAATTTTAGCAATATACTGGAACTGTCTGGGTGCTTATTTTGGTTTTTTTTAATCTTGCCATGAGATAAGTTCTTATTTTTGTAGTGTTTTTCAGCCATGTGTCACACATCCTTTGCAAAGGAAAAAAGGCTGTACTCCAGCATTGCAGCCTGGAGACTGAAGCATCTTCAACTTGCTCAGCTTCGTGATAAAATAGCCTCCTCACTCGAGACCCTTGCCCAGTGTGGTTTGATCTTTTGGCACCAACCCTTTCCTGTGCCATCTTTCTTTGAATCGATATTAGAGTTCACTTGCCAATCATGTTAACTATATCAAATTGCAGTGTACTCAGCCTGAATGAACTCCAGCTTTTTACAGATGCTGATACAGAACTAGTCCAGAGTTCAAGATGCTGTTACTTGAATTCTCAGAGCAAGCAAGCAAGCAAGCAAGCAAGCAAGCAAGCAAGCAAGATTTCAGAGATACTTGAAGAATGATCTTCATCATCTCAGACACCTTCATATTTCAGTTCTTTAGTAATTAACTTCTGGATATCTGTCAGTTAAAATTCATGCTTGCTTTTCTCCCATCAAACAAATGGAGAATAGTGAGTTTGAGTATCTTACTGGCTTTTTGTTATATCACCATTTAAGTCCTCAGGGAAGCTAGTGAGAGAAATCTGTGCTCAGATACACATTTGCAGCTCCTGCTGTTTTCTGTGGGATATGGTGTATAGTTATTTGATGATAGATTGTACTAACGAACTTTTGCATTTGCAAAGTATCATAGGGTATATAAGTCATTTATGTCTCAGAGTGAAGCTTCCTCTGATGTGACTCCACAGGCTCTGTACACCTGCAGCAAAAATCTATTGGAAATTTGTCTCTTGTTGAGGACTCAGTCACACTGTGCTTTCCAGATGTTGAAATGGGATTTCCAGCTTTGTTTTGGAAGGCCAGACTTTTCCATGGAGATGTTTCCAATGCTTCAAAACCTTCCTGTGCCCAGCAGGTTCTAGCCTTGTGTGTTTAACAAACATCCATGGTTATCCTACTGTAATGAGTTCGATGGTAGGCATATTTAAAGCTTGGAGATACAATGTTCTGATGGCAGTCATAAATGCACAAAATATTACCATCTGAATGTCTTTAGAAATTCACATTGGAAAGATGAGGCCAAGGGGTAAGAATTGTTAGTCTTGTGCTAGTATTGTGTCATGACTACAGATTGCTGGTACATCATATCCAGGGTATGAAGCATGAATGGGCAAATATCTCTCTACTATGATGTGACTGATAAGACTTTGCGAGCATCATAGATTTCCACTATTTGGGTGCTATTACGACCTGATGCGTAGGTAATTGCTTCTAGTTAATTAAGAGCCAAGAAGGTACTTAGTACTTTACGAGATGCAGATGAAGATAGATGTCTGCTTGGGAAATGAAAATGTACCAGTTTGAGGGTTTTATGTAAAACCAGATCAAGTTTACAAATCTGGTATCTAGGCAGATCCTAGTAAACCTGATGAAAATTAGTGAAATTAGATCAGCTTAAGGCTAATAAAATGTGATAGAAATGTTTAAAGTTGTCTGCAAAAATGCTTTAAGGCAGAAGGATTATCATGAAATATATTTTTACAAGGATTAGGGAGAATATTCTACAGGGTAAACTAGCCCATAGATATGTTCCTTTTCACTTGAGTCTATAGAAGGACTTCTCTCATGAAATACGCAGCCTGAACAAAAACTTGCAGTCTTTGGCTATTGCAGTAATAGTTTGTTCTTTCCTTTATGTACCATATGTAGAATCAGAAGTGCTCCTGAAACAACTGAGCTATGCATTCTGGTTACTTGGAAGTAAGGCTATCCAAATGAATGCTTCAGAATATACATATATAAAATACTCTAATTCTGACTGTCCTTCAGTTGTTTGCAGGGGAATGCAGGTTCTGTTTTCAATGACATCATGCTTTGTGGCATATTTCCTATTATCCATACACATCAGCACTGTAAACTTTATGTCTTAATGTACCCCTATAAATTTTCAGCTTATTTGCTTTCAAACAGTTAAAAGTGTTTATGCATTGTCATTATGTTTAGAGACTTTCCTAGATATACATTCTCCTGTAGAAATTGTGCAGGTTTGAATTTAGAGTTTATCTACTGGTCAAAATTTCTAAATACATTGAGCAGCCTCTGTAAATTCAAATTTGAAATATATATACCCAAGCACTCCACACACAAAGCACACTCCACACACAAAGCAAACATTGTAAAATGTACTTGGATTAGACCTTTTAACCACATCAGTGGGTGCCATAAAAGAAACATTTAGCCTAAGAGCTCAGAAGATGTGTGGTGAAAGCTGCCCAACAGAAGCCTTTGGAGGCTGCCTGAATAATTAGGGTTGTGGGATGAAACTGGTCATGCAAGGAGGAGGATTTACACTGCTCTCTATTCACCTCATATAATATAGCTGGCCTTTATTGGCTCTACTAACTCATGTGTCCAAATGCTCTTACTAGTGAGAAGAAAAATGTTCCCACCAGCTGCCAAGCAGCTTTGCAGTGGCCTCTCTGCCCTACTATGAACACATTGAAGAAACTCATCTTGTTACTGTCAGAATTCAATCGTGCTCCGCAGCAGCAGAGGCTACAACACTGGGGAGCAGGTGGCCTCAGTCTTGTCACTAGGACCAGACCTGGCATTTTATGTCAGGTCTGTGGGAAGCCAGTGGAGTTGGTAGAGACCTCTTTGCCATTTGTTAATGTTGGCCGTTGCACAGGGTGCACTTTTGTGTTTATTCAAACATCAAAATTAAATGGGGTCAGGAAATAGGGATGCCATGATCAGGACTGTGTGTGAAGCAAATGTTGTGCCCAACTTTTCCTGCAGCCTCTCTGGTAAGAAAGTAGTAAGAGTTTGTATGGACTTACTCGTGGGTTTGCCTCTTTTGTGGTGTGCTTTTTCATAGGGATGCCTTGACAGCACTTACTTAAGGAACAGGTTAAAGACGCGCTGTGCTGCCAGAAGCATAACAAATGCCACTCCTTTATTTAAGCATGGTTAACCCAGCTCATCAATCAAGGACAGAAAGGGTTTAGCATTACCAACTCTTAGGAAGAGTCAACTCTTAGTGTTAGGAAACTGAAACCAGATGCTCTATTTACAGTGCAAACAGTCATGTGTGTGTGTCCGCTTTCTTTTCCTTTAAAGATACATTTCTGAGTCTTGCAGTTGTTTTAGGTTAAAATACTATTTGAGAATAGTTTGATTGCAAAATCAGCAACCAGATAAATAAATAGCTCAAAATGTGGGTTATTACTGGTAGGAGTGGAAGGGCTGGTCTGCTTGTGTGTAGCTATTTCCTTCCATACATCTGAAATTGCACACTCTGATCTTTAGAAGCACAGCTTGTGGTTCTTGAAAGCCTTTGAGGAGACAGGAGAAAATTGTAAGTCTTGGACTAGTAATTATAGGGACAAATTCTGGGACTTAGGCCTGTGGTTTTTTTTCAGGGCAGAGTGCAAAAGACCATATATATATATGTGCACTTACTGGACAGAAACATTTCCAAGTAAAAATTGCACCCAGCATAGGGGAGTCCTGTTCAGTACTTAGAGGAAACTTACAAGAGAAGAGACGCTTTTCACCAGGGCTTGCAGTGACAGGACAAGGAGCAACGATTTTAAACTGAAAGAGGTTAAGTTTATATTGGACATGAGAAAGAAATTCTTCCCTGTGAGGGTGATGAGGCACTGGAACAGGTTGTTCAGAGAAGCTGTGGCTGCCCCATCCCTGGCAGTGTTCAAGGCCAGGCTCGACAGGGCTCTGAGAAACCTGGTCTAGTGGAAGGTGTCCGTGCCCATGGCAGGGAAGTTGGAACTGGATGATATTTAAAGTCCCTTCCAGCCCAAATCATTCTATGTTTCTCTGCAAGTTTATGCATCACCTAAATCCTATTAGAGCCCTCAGCACAGGCCAAGAAGAGCTCCTGGTCTGGTTGGCAGGTTCAGTTGGAGTGGTTCCTAAGCCCACCTATGCATTGGCTGGTTTTACTTACATCTGTCCTGTGTGTGTTAGAGCTGGTCTGTGGAGATGTTAGCATTTTCTTCAGCATGGCTGAGGACTTGTAATTGTAAAGGAAGGAACTCTGTTTTGGAGGGACTGGTGTGAAATAGCCAATAAAATATTTTCATCACACATTGTATCATGCTCCTTTTTTGAAATAAAGTGCTCCTGGAGATTAAATAGAGTTGGGCAATTCTGCAGCTAGGAAAACACATTTTATAACTGTGTTATGCATCCATAAAAAGGGGATTTTATAATGCTTTTGCTGACAGACCCTTAAATAGACAAGCACAGGTAGGTGCTGCTGTCAGGTTTGTGCAAATTACTGGTTAACTGGGTATATAAATTTGGTGTGAAATACAATGGATAGAAACACAGAAGTGCACGCAGTGTCCCTCTGGGCAGATTGGATCAGTGCTAGCCAGTGCTGCTCTGTTAGAGCCAGGGACACTCCATTCATTTAGATGAGCCTCATGTATTTATTTGAAAGAATAAAAAACAAAAAACCCAACGAAACAGGAAAAGGTAAACACAAGTCAAAATGCTGCAATTCTGCTTTGTCTTTTTTCGCCTGCAGCAGCCAAAAGCCATCATGGATAAATGAATAAGTGCAATCAAATGTGACTTGGTAACACACAGCCTGTTCTATATTTGTTTGCATCTCTGGTGCTTAACCCTTTATACTACCTATGGTATTTATTTTAGCAGATTCAATTTCCCCCAAGCTGTCTTTCTTGTGGGTTCTATTTCACTGATCTCCCCACTACCTTAAAAGTCACCCCAAATATTTACCACACACCCTTTCTTGCTCCACTTGTCTTCTGCTTCTCCAAGCTCTATCTGCCCTGTTGCCATGTGTCTCCCCATCTTCTCCCAGCTCCCTTCTCAGCTGCAGGAGTTATCTGTCTGTGAGCAGAAACAGCCCCCCCAGTTGGTTGTTTCTGCTATGCTGCTTCACCTGTACCATGGACTGCTTTCTCTTCTTGGCTTCCTGTAGCAGGACACCAGTTCACCCAGTACCATGTCTTCGGCACGTATGTTCCCTCCTCCTCCCCAGGCTGGAATGAACATTGAGTATGTAAAATCAGCAGGTGCCATGAAGTTAAGTATGTCTCACTGTATTTTTCTTTTCTCTGAAAAAGCAGGAGGAAACAAAAGGAGAGGAAAAAGCAGTCAAGTAACAAAAGGTGTTTCTAGATAAGGTTTGAAAAGAGGTAGGAAGTCAATGAGGCATGACTGAGCTTCCCACAGAGGTCTGAAAAATCACCTGAGGTTCTTGCTCTCTTTTCCCCCCTCTTTTTCTGTCTACCTTCTGCTTTGTCATCAGACACTCTCCATGAGAGTATTCAAGCTGTAGTAGCAGCAGCCTCAGGAGAGGACACTTGGAGGCTGTGCCTCAGAAAAAAAGAAAAGAAGAAGGTGGGCGGAGGAGGAGCTGTAAGAACATGTGAAAAGATGTGTAAGGCAGGAAAAATAAAAGGGCTTTTTAAAACTGTCATGAACGTGAATTTGAAGGGCAGAGAAAAAAAAACCACACTTGAATCTCAGAGCAATCAAAATGAGCACCACCACCATGGACATTCAAATGGTCCAAACAAATGTTTAAAGAATTTCAAGAAAGATGAACTAGACAAACCCCTGCAATTTATCTCCAGCAGCAGAAGCCAAGAAAATTCTCCGTTCCTCAGCTATGTGTTTCTTGGCTCTCAACATTCAATAGATTTTCCATTTCAAGAATTTTCCCCGTCCTCTTCTGCCCCTCTCTCTTTGTGGCTTGCATTATCAGCTGCCTAAGCACAATATATATCACAGTATTCCTTTTAGTGTGATTGACAGCTTCTGATTTTCATAGAGCTTCTGTCCCACTTCTCAGAAGTTCTGGATAGATCACTGGCAGAACCAGATATCTACATTAAAATGAAGAACACAGGAATCCATTAAGCCCAAATGAGAAAACAAAATCAGGAGAAATGGAAGAATAAGAAGAAAGCATGATGATGAAGTAGGGACTCACAGAGCAAACATCACCAAGTGAGAGGTAGAACTAAAGGGAAAGGATGTTGGTGTGTGAGGTTTTCTGAATACTTGCCATATTTGCATTTCATTGATTTATGTTTCAAAATTGATTTATCCCGCTGGTTTATGGCATAGATTTCATACAGCCTTATCATTGCAGCTTATACATGATTCTTCTATTAAGCCCTATAACATTATAGTGCAACAGGAGACAAAAAATTCTGGCTTTGCCTCATGCCCAAGTGCTGCTTAGGTTTGAAAGTCTGTGTGCTGTCCTGTACAGCTGTATCACAGAGAGGAAATCCGTGTCTGTTTTCAGCTCTCCTCTCACTGTGCTCCAGTCAGCAAGGGGTACGTGCAGGTTAGAGCTGCCACTGGAGCAGGCTGGGGCTGCCGCAAAAGGCTGGGGCTGCACTGGACATCCGGAGCATGGTTTGGTGCTTCTGTTCTGAGGGTGGGATGGATCGTCTGCCTGTGACCTCTTGAGTCCCATTTGTGCAATTGGTAGGGGAAGTAAAACTTCACACCTGCTGAAAATTTCCTTTTGATATGATTATTTTTTGTGTTTGTGATTAATGGTTAATTATGAGAGAGAACTGGTTCTGGTAAGGAAGGAGCCAGAATAGTTTGTGGTTTTTTCCACATGGTCATGCTCAGATTCCCCCACACTGGAAAAAAATTCCGCCTCCTTTCTTGTTTCTTCCAGGGGAAGTCCGAAACCAGTCCTTGAAGATGACCTTAGCACTGAAAACAAGCAATTCGTTGTTGTAGCATGGAGCTGGTGACACAGAGTCCTTGTACTATCAGTATAAATGCATTTTTTTCCTTGTGTCGTAATATCCTTATTAGTACAGGGAAAGCCAGCAAATTAAAGCTATCCTAACTCCCTGGGTTTTCCTCCTCTTGCTCCAGAATCTCTCTCATTTTCTGCTGATCCCCCAGCTGAAAGAAAACAAACCAGTTTTCCTGAGTTGCAAAGGGATTGAATAAGCCAGGGCTTGCATGGGGCACCTTCACTTTCTGCTGGGCTTCTGTGGCTGCCTTACAGGGTGGTTGCTGCAGGGAGCCATTCCCCCTTGAACCTTGGGCAGCTCAGACACTATATCAGGTGTTTACACATGAAGCCAAATTAGATTTGGTCATTTGCAGGGTCAGGTAGCATAAAAGTGTCTGTAAAAGACTTTGGGATTGTCTGGATAGGCCTGTGGTAATGTGCCAACAGCAGACTGATGCAGCTGGAATTTGGTCCATAAGGCATGACTGGGCTTAGCTCTCAATGAGCTTGGAAAAAAATAAACCCCCAGATTTTTGTTAGTTAGGAAACTGTATGGTTTAACAAAACCACAAAGTGGGTCAAAAAGGAGATTCTGTGGGTTCGGATTCCTGCAGAGTCAGCTGCTTGCGTTAAACATGTTACTTGGCTGCTCTTCTTGCAGATCAACTACATCTTTGTAAGACTGAGAAAGTGAGGCCTCATTATAATGGACACTTCATTTCTGTTGAGGGAATGCAAAAAAGATGAAGGGATGAATGTAGAAGCTCAAACTGAACAGAAGGTGTGGTCCAGGAAGGCAGGAATGCAGGTCTGCGTCTGTGGCGTTTCTCTTCCCTGTGTGTGCTCCTCCCTGCATCAGTGGGGCTGATGCAACCCTCTTATTTGAGATGATAATATCAATGATTGTCTTCATAAAAAAAATACAATGATAAAAATTAGGATTTGAAGAGGCCTTTCTGGCATAATCTGCTGTGGGTCAGAGTGGTTTATACTCTGTAATTGCTGGTAGATAATGCTGTGGCATGACATCTTTCCACAGCAGCTATTTTTACTGACTTTTCTTAAGCTACTTGGCACTGTGAACTCTTGAAGGTATTTTCACTTTAGAGAATTTTTGGTTTGATACCTGAGAGCAGCAAAGCCTCACCCTTGGACTATGGCAGAACCCATGGGGTAAAAGATTTTCAAAATCAAAATGCTGCCAGGTCTGGCTGCAATAAACCAGGGAATTCATTAGAGTTTAGCTTGTGTAGCATGGCTTTGATTCTAAGTGCGTATAAATCTGCAAAGTACTTTTTTGTTTACCTGCTGATGTTGCACAGACAGCACTTTATTGGAAATTCTTGAATGTGATCACAAAATATGTAAGTATGCATTTTCTGACTCTCATTACCTGTTGTTAATGCTCTTTTGAGTGACTCCTAGTTGAAAAATTGAGACTCATGTTGCTCCCTCTTCCTCTGAATTTGGATCTGAATCAGAATATTAAACACTTTGGAGTTCAGGTGTGCACAGATGAAAGGTTTTGTTTCAGCCTACTAATAGCATTATTAATTTAGCTTGCAGCTAATGACATAATCATTAATGTGAACTCTGAATTTGCTAGCTGTTTGCCTCACTTAAACTTTTGACTCAACCCTGCCAATTTTGCGCCAAATTCATGAGAGTCCTAGGCATGGAGGTGCTGGTGGATGCAGGTCCTACCATGAAAAGCAATTTCACTCCTCAGCTGTCAATCAGTTGCAATGCCTGGAGAAACTTTTTGCATGGTGGGACAGAAAAACTTTTCTGTTTGGGTTGTTGGCCCATTTGTTTATGGCAGTACTGTTTCAATGTAGTTGCCAGAGATGTTAAAGCTGGATGAGATCCTCTGTTTAATGCCCTCCTTACCCCCTTGGCAATTGTGAGACACAAGCAAGGTTTGGTGATCTTCGGTAAATGGTTGGTGGTACAGATTCTCAAAACTCAGAATCTGCCTTTGTGGGAAGCTTGATGGGGATGACCTTGTAAGTAAAGGTCAAGAAAAGTCCTTAAAAGTCTCTTTGGGTGGCCTTGCTCTTGCAACACTCCCTTATCCTTTTAAATGTGCCCCTTTGCCCTTGAGCTCCCAGCTAGCCAGGTGGTGGGAAGCCTCAGTGTCTACTCAAGTTAATGGGCTCGCTTAGGGAGTGAGTTATCTGAGCTCTTTTTGCTGCTGATACCTCAGATCTTCGGAAAGATGAGAGTCTCCAGAGTGATGTAAGAATCTTCTTGCCCATGCCCCTTTCCCAGGGGAACAGTTCAGTGCACACTCTCGTCTCCCAGCCACCACTGGCCTCTGCTGATGTTGCAAGCATGAGAGATAGATTTACTCCTCTTTGGAGCAGCTCATTCTTAGCAAATGAAACCACAGTATAGGTGTATTTCATTCATGTAGCTGTTGGGGGAAGGGAGAAGGTAGAGAAAATTGGGAGTGAAGTTAAGCCCAGGGAGAAGAGAAGGATGGGGGGAAGGTGTTTTAGGATTCAGGTTTTATTTCTCATTACCCTACTCTGATTTGATTGGTAATAAATTAAATTAATTTCCCATGTTGAGCCTGTTTTGCCCGTGACAGAAGTGGGTGAGTGATCTCTCCCTGTCCTTATCTCAACCCGTGAGCTTTTCTTTGTATTTTTCTCCCCCTGTCCAGCTGAGGAGGACAGTGACAGAACAGCTTTGGAGGGCACCTGGAATCCAACCAGGATCAACTCACCACACCTTGCTCTTTCCAGATGAAACCATGGTATAGGAAACCCTAGTTTTCAGTAACCTGAGTTTTGGTTCTGTGTGTCTTCTATTTGTTTTGCCCAGGGATTGTGGAAAAAACAACCTGCAGAATGCATAGGGACTGAGCGACTACCAGTCCTTATTTCCTTAATTTCCAAACAGTCCTTGAAAAAGAAGATCCATATCAATGTAACTATTACACACATTAAAAAAAACCCACCTTATATTATTGAAAATTAATTAAAAAATAAGAAAAACAATTGAGAATATGCCTTGTGAAAGCAAGCAAAACTTTTGTCTTCCACAGCGGGAGTAGAATCAGTATTTGCCTATTTTTTGCCACTTTTCCAACAGTTTGACCAGATGGGATGGTTTGTCCCATACAAAGATTCTCTATATCTTAGCAAATTGTCTTTCTAGGAGCAACAAAAGGGAAGGAAAATTGCTTCTTTTCTGTTTGAGCAGTGCAGACTGTCACAACTTCTAATGAAATGGTTTTTTAGTCTCTGCAAAGTGACCTCCCAGAGCTCACTGACCCACAGGTCCCATCTGCTGACAGGAAACCATCACAACTAAGGGGATAGACACCCATCAGAGTGATTGCTGTTCTCAGTGGTTCTACTAAATAAATTCTGGACTAATGGCATAGTCTACAAAGGGAGTTGTTCTCTCTTCAAAGCCTTTCCAGCATGTTGCTGTGCTCTTAGGAAACTAGATTGAATCCAGCAGAGTGTTTTTCCAAGTGATTTCTTCTCTGAACCAGCAAGCTACATCATTCATGGGTTTTAGGAAATAGTAACAAAAGCTGTTGCTGGGGCAGAGAGGGCTCATGTTTACCTAGAGTTCTCACAGAAGTAGAAGATCTGAAATCCAAACGGTTTCCGTTCGGAATTCCTTTGAGCTTAAAAATGAAAGCCGAATTCTTTCTGACTTGTGGAAAACCTATCAGAAGCTATCAGTAAGAGTAAGAACCTATCAGTAACAGCAAAATTACTCAAAATGAGGTAGAAGAGAAAATTCTTTTAATTCCTCTTTCCCCAAATATCTATTCCATTTGGATGCATTCTTTGGATTTTTATCTTTTCTAAGTTGCAGGGTTTTAGTCTTCTTACCATTTTTTTCCAGTTTTAGAGTCTTTTGGATCTTTTGGCATCTCGCTGATGAAGGTAAAGTTTACAGGGAGAATCACAGTTCTCTGCATCACTTACTGTTAGAGCGTATCAGTATCTGCCTCTCTTACCACAAGTGTTTGTCTCTAGACGCAGAAATTCAAGCAACAAAACTTTGTCTGGATGAGATGAGGTAACAGTTTAATTAAGTGGTAGGACAAGGGGTAATGGCTTTAAACTTAAACAGGGGAAGTTTAGATTAGATATAAGGAAGAAGTTCTTCACAGTGAGGGTGGTGAGGCACTGGAATAGGTTGCCCAAGGAAGTTGTGAATGCTCCAACCCTGGCAGTGTTCAAGGCCAGGTTGGACAGAGCCTTGGGGGACATAGTTTAGTGTGTGGTGTCCCTGCCCATGGCAGGAGGGTTGGAACTAGATGATCTTAAGGTCCTCTCCAACCCTAACTATTCTATGATTCTATGATTCTATGGTTTGTGAAGAACAACTCTGCAAAACACCACTGAAGCTAAACTCATAAGATATTCCTTTACTGAAGACTTTTTTGTCCATCATTTTGGGAATAGCACTTGTTTCAAATCTCAGTTATTCCAACTTCAGGCAAAATTTGTTATTCTTTCACTTCAGCTGAATTGAATGTAAGGAATTAGTATAAAGTTATATTGAAAGTTATAAAGAGAACTGACTGGGGGTGGATGAAAATTAAACATTCCCGTATGCAGGTACATCAGAGGACTGTGCAGTGAAGGAGGAAAATACCTGGCACATCCATGTCAACATATTGGCTAGGGCTGATTCTTAACAGTATTTATAATACTGTGAAGCCAATTTGAACCCACTTTGTGCTTCTAGATTATAGATGCTCTTTTTTTCTGCTTGCCTTTTCTAGAACTGACTCTTACTTAAGGTTATTGGTCTTGCTTGAGTAAAGAGTCATAAAGTTATGCATACCTACATTTAGATTCATCTAGTAGTGGGACAGAGCTCTGGTGGCTGCATCATTCCAACACAATGTGACTTTATGGCAGTTCGCCTATACGAGGTAAGTGTTCTCTTGGGTGCTCTGTGCTTCCTGCACATAACTTCCAGAGTTTCATGTTTCTTGTAAACAGCAAGACACTTTATTTTGGTGGGTTTCCTTTAAAGTGCTTGGTTGGTGCCATCCTGCTTTCCTTGTCACCTGTTGAATCTCTTTTTAAATAACACACACATTTTTGTAATAAGTTTTTTCTGCTTTAGGACTGTGTTTATTATTACTGCCATCCTTCTAGGATACTCATCAAAATCATGTCCAGTTGGCTGTAAGGTATATCATGGAAGCAGAGAATCTTTTAGATTGGATAAGACTTTTAAGATGATTGAGCCCCACTGTTAAACTAACACTGCCAAATCCACCACTAAACCATGTCCCTAAGTGCACATGTACACATCTTTTAGATACCTCCAGGGATGGTGACTCCACCACTTCCCTGGGCAGCCTGTTCCAATGCTTGACAACCCTTTCAGTGAAGAAATGTTTCCTAATATCCAGTCTAAAACTCCACTGGTCGATCTTGAGGCCATTTCCTCTTGTCCTATCACTTATTTGCAAAAGAAGATATGAACCAAAAGAGGAGTATGTTTTCAGATGGTGGAAGTGGTAGAGAAGGTGATGATGGAAAAAGCAGGAATCAAAAAAGAAAATTACTTTGCAACTCAGGTAATCTTGATGGGATTCTAATTATGTCAGGATAGCAAGAGGCAGGATGAAGGCAAGACTTCAAGACAAGAAAAAGTAAAATCATGTGGTCAACTGCTCTGTTGGGCTTCTTTTATCCTGAGTCTGCCAAAGGGCTTAGAACTAAATGCAAACTGAGGCCAGAGGGTGTATGTTAACTCTGACGACCAGAGCATGACTCTGAGCAAGCCACTCAGACCCATGTGTATTTAAAGCGTGTGATTAAGTCATTGGAAATCCATGTGTTGAACATCTTGGATTTCATGCTCCAGCCTGGGCTTCTTTCTCATTTTCACTTTTGTTTTCAGGACTTGTTCATTTAAAACAGAAGTTTTTCACAGCAGGAAACTGTTTCTTGATAAATTTCTATAACACCTAACTTAGTAGGGCATCTGTGTTAATAGCAGTCCTGTTCCTACATCATCTGGTCATTGCAGGATTCTTCCAGCTGCTACTTCCCAATTAAGTTCAGATCAGGTTAGAATGAGCTGTGGTTGTAGTGCATCTCATTTCATTTTGTTTGCTTTTTATTTCCTTAAGTCTCATATTTGAGAAGTTCATGAGAACCTGGTTCTGGATCTTTTCCATAGCATATTTAATTTTTGCTCACTGTTTGCTTTGAAAGAGGGGGGTGATTAAACTAATATGTTGTATGGAGAATGAAGAACTGTTAACCTTGTACGGAGGTCTGAGATAATCTGATGGTGTTTGGCAGGATAGTAGGGTGGCAGGGAGTTAATGCCAACAAAAAAGAGGAAAAAAAGAAAGAAGGAAAGGCAGAACTAATGGAGAATGTCTGTAGTTCTGAATAATTTAAGTCAAAAATTTGATAAGTAAACAAGGCAGAAAATAGTAGGGAGGAAGCATTACCTATTTTTGTACGGAGGGATTAATTACTTCTGTAAAGAGTCTGCTTTAGAAGTGCAAAATGTCCTTTTCCTTACATTCTGGCTCTGGCATGAGCCAGCAAGACTTTTTGTTCTGTCTGTGGGACAAAGGCATTGCAAAGGTATTGCAAGTGCAGCCTCTGTGTCCTGGGTGCCACAAATGGACAAAATACGGTTCTAATACACTGAAATAAATGGACATGGAGGAGAACAAGTACAGCAATTAAGGTACAATAAATTACTTTTCATTCATTTAAGGCATATTTTATAAATGAAGATATTTATGGCTTTTTTTTTTCTTTACTGAGAGCAGAGATTATAATAATCTAATAATAATTACCTTGTGGGAAAAACAGGACCAAGTGAATCTCTGCAATAGATAGTAGGATGATAAAACTGTTATGAAACAACACTGCGGTAGTGTGTCAAGCTGTTTCTTTATTTCATGGCAGATAACTGTACGGGAAATTATTTGAAACAAGATGACATGCATTATGATTTACAATTTAGCCACAGAGGTGTAAGATGGGATCAAAGCTTGTTGGGAAAATTGAGGTCCTTCGGAGAAGGAAGAAAAGAGGACTTTCTGACAAAAAATATCAGGATTCTTCTGGATTCCTTAGAGCAGATCTGAGGTTGCTGTAGAGAGGTCCAACACCTCACTACGTTGCAAGGCATGTGCTGAAGTCTACCTAGCTGAAGAATGGATTATAATTCTTAGCCTTTTCTTGGTCACTGTCATATGAGGTCAGCTATCACTAAAAAGTCAGGCTTGTGCTGTCAGTAATTTACTCTCTCTTCTCTGACCTCATTTTAAAGTTACCTCCTTAGTTTGGTACATGATAAGAGCTTTAGCAAAACAAAACTGAAGTTAGCCTTTTATTTTGTCTTTGTTACTATGTGGAGTTACATTTACTAAGTTTTTTGGTTTCTAGAAGTTAGAATCACTCTTTAGAAAAGCGGTTCTCACTGTTGCACACACACTTTCTCTGTAGAGGAGCAAAATGCAGTCAATACTGGAGGGCAGGAGTTGTCTTTCTGCATTGCTGGTGATGCTGGGGTAGTTTGGGGAGCTGGCAGATGGTTTTTTCTCACAAGAGTCCTTTCCTTCTGGCTCAAACTTTCGCAGCCTGGTTGTTGACATTTAACCTTAGTTATCCAGAATAACTGATGATTCAAGCAATTCTCTTTCACATCCCACCCGAGCCTATTACTGCTGCCAAAACAGAAGTTATAGCTGACACAGGAGCATGATTCCTTTTTTTTTTTTATTTCCCTTTCATTTTTTTCAGTTTCTTGTTTTAGCATTCTATGCTCTTCTCCTCCTACAAGTCTTTTGCCTGTTAGCTTACTTTGTTAAATGTTTCTCTTGTTTTTTCTGTTGGGTTTTTTTTTGGGGGGGGGAGGTGTTCTTTATCCTTTCTATTCACAGTTCCAGTTATTTTCACATTTAACTTGAGATTCCCTTTAAGTTTACAGGTTCTTTCCTCATCAGACTTTGGAGTCACATGGCTGACTTTGAAAATGAAACTACTGTGGATCATATTTGGTCTTCAGTACATCCTCCAAACAGTATTTATCTTCTTCCCCCTGACATCAGTGTGTTCAAACATGCCACCTTCTGTTTCTGTTCTCAGAACTAAACACTTGCAGAAAACACTGACAAAATGTTCTGTGCTTAGGAAGCCAGTTGGGGCTTGCCTCCTCATTTAACTCTTCAGGTTAAAATTAGACCCCTTCTTACAAGTTACAGAAGGTTTTGTCTCATTTCAAACACTCAGGTGATCTGCTTGGGAAGTAAAAACAAAGAACAAACACAGTAACAGAATCTTAATCCCATAAAACCCTAAGTGTTGTTCTTAAGACAGATTTGAAATTATTAACTGTCAGTACTTTAGTGAATTGAAATGTTGGGCTGTAATGCATACCAGCAGTCAAAGGCAAATATTAGGGCTTTACCATCTTCCAGCTTTACACTGATGAAGGATTTGTGTAACGCTTTCTCTGAGAGCATCAGCAGCCAGATCCAGACTTACTTGAAGTCTATGAAAAGTTTTTTCCTTTCTGGGGAAAGTCCTTCAACACCAGATCTCTCAAACTCTTTTATGCAAAGTCTTCCCATCTGTTAAGGAGGAGCCACATGAAACACTGGGATCCTCCAGCTTATTTTTAAAATCTCAACAATAACTAATTCACACAGTATGAAGCTGCCTGGAGAAGCACTACCGCTTCTTGGCACTCTGTGTTGCTTCAAATTATCTGTTGTTATCATTGTGTTTTAGCACAGGATTGATTATCTAATTGGTTATATGATAATCATTTAGACATACAATGTTGTTTAATCCTTCCCCAACGTATGAAACTGCTAGGCAATTAACAGGATTTGAGGTTTTCCATAATCTTCATGTTGTCCAAACATGCATAAGCATATTTGTGTCTGAAATCATGAAAGAAAAAAAATTCCATTTTGCTGAATTTTATGTAAATTTTGTTTTCCAATATGTTTCACATTCTTCTTTTCTTTCCCTTTTTAGGTATTACATAGAAATGGCTTTATGGATCTGGACACTGAGCTTTTGGAGCTGTTTTTGCATCACCTTATCCAGAAATGAGGAACTTAAATTTTTTCAGAGTGCTACAGAGCTAAATCATCTAACAGTGGACAATGACACTGGGATAATCTATTTGGGAGTGGTAAATGCTCTGTATCAGCTTACAGAAAACCTGGAAGTAATAAGGTTTGTAGGAACAGGTCCAAGAAAGGACAACAAAAAGTGCACACCTCCCATTGATGAAAATCAATGTAAAGAGGCAGTACTGACTGACAATTATAACAAATTACTGTTGCTGAACAAGGCGGATAAAACAATTGTGGTGTGTGGAAGCCTTTTCAAGGGAATCTGTGCCATCAGAGGTCTAGAAGACATTAGCGACGAGAAGTATTATGTAGACAGCAGCGGAGAAAAGTCCTTTGTAGCAAGCAACGATGAGAATGTATCAACTGTGGGATTGATCACTTCCTTGAATAATGACCGAGTGCTGTTTGTTGGGAAAGGAAATGGACCAAATGACAATGGGATAATAATCAGCACTCGGCAGCTCTATGAAAGGGATGGGAAAGACATTTTTGAAATGTATACAGACTCAGCAGCTGTTAAGTCAGCGTATCACTCATCAAGCACACAACAATTTGTGGCCGTCTTTGAGGATAAAAATTATGTTTATTTTATTTTTAACCAGCAAGAGAAACAGCCCGTCAACAACCGCACACTGATTGCACGCCTGTGCAAAGATGATGCCCATTATTATTCCTACTTTGAAATGGACTTGGGTTGCAAAGATGATGACGGTGCCTATGACCACTGTCATTCTGCTTATGTCACTACTCCAGGGGAAGAGCTGGCAGAGAGCATGGCTCAGCAGAGACAAATTACGGATGCTTTCTCAGATGACAAAGTTCTTCTTGCACTCTTCAGCAAAGTAAACAAAGATACCGGCTCTCTAAAATCTGCCATGTGTGTGTTTTCCTTGCGGCACATCAATGAAAAGATGGAAAAAAACCGGAATGACTGCTATACTAAAAAGAACACCAGCTCGTTTTACAAACTTTTTTCAGCAGAAAACCCGTGTGCATCACATGGATTGGTAATATCAGTAGCAGTGTTAGAACCTGTATTATAATTAGAGGAAACCATACAACTGTATGTTTTGGGGTGGCTTTGAGCTAAACTATAGTGAAATCACATGACTGAAAACACAATAGCTGAATTCATTATAGAAATGGAGTGTGGTTGAGGGGTGGCAGAACAGGTCAAGCAAGAAGTGGCAAGATAGTCATAATTTTGAGTCTTTTAAAAAACATTTTATGTCTTCTGAAAGATGAATATTGGTTTCATAAATGCATTTCTTTTGAAGGGTTCCTTCTGGTATGGAAATTACTGAGTCAAATGCAGTGATATGTTATGCCCATGATCAAATGATCACTGTAAATAATTCTGGTTTCAGCCAATATATTTAAAATGTTTTAAATGGTATTAAGAATCTCATAGGTGATATCTGGAGTTCAGTGTTGTTTCTCACTTTGATTTGAATTTTCAGATATATGGAAATATATGGAAATATGCATGTTTCTTATATTCAGGTGCTGTTAATATTTTGCTCTGGCTCAATATACTTCCATAGCATGATGGCCATCTTCTTTTTATGCTTGTCACTGCCTTGGCTGTAAGGTTTTTGGAGGGCACTGTTACAACCCTGCAGATACTATTCTTCAATTTACAGCTGTTTTCAATTTACTGCCTCTGAGAGGCAGTCTTCAGAATCTCTGTTGACCTTATGATGGTTTTGTCCACACCACCCTACTCTCAAGGACTGTTTGTGCATGCTACTGTTACTGCAGCTAACTATAAACTGGGTTGAGGAATCGAATCATCTTAAAAATAGCTCAGGCAGCTTTTAGGAGGATGTCTTCATCCCCCAATCTGAGCAAGGTACACACTTGCATAAGCAGCTGTTTGAGCACAGCTTGATAAGTGGTGCACTCCAGTCCAGGGGTAGAAGCAAACAGCTGAAGATGGGGCATGGGAATACCTTATTTGGTATTGACCCATAAGCCTTCATCTCATGAAACCACAAGCCTTGCCCACATGTTAGGTCACTAGCACTGATAAGAAGCCAAAAGAACACTTTTTGCTTCCAAACACTAGTGTTACTCACTGCAGTACCCTGCATCCAACCTGAGCATTAAACGTAGAAGTCCTGAGCGTGACAAGTAGAATGGCCACGGCTTCCAGCAAAAAGGAGGTGCAGATTTCAGATCAGAAAGACAGTCTTGTTACCAAATATATCAGGAAAGGCAAGATGTGAGTGGACTTCCTTCTGGTGGCACTCTTTGCAGCTCAGGCTTAAAGTGCAGTGAAAGGGAATGTGTTGAAGCTCACGTGACAGTTGCCAGTGAGTTGTTTTTCTATGGAGAGCAGCAAATTAAGAAACAAAACAGCATTAAAAAAACCGTCTTCAACACAAATGTATAGGACATGTTCATTTTAATTAAACTGACTGGTTACTTTTTAAACTGTGCTGCTAGTGAAATAGAAACAAAGAAATTCTTTCCCCCTTGTCTTCTGGAAAGTGAAAGCATTGAAGCAGTTTGCAATTAGCAGGCTGCTTTCTGAGTGCTGCCTGTTGGCTGGGGGAAAATGGCCAGACAATCCATTTCTCTCTTCCCACTCTTCTACGTCTGAAGGGTATTATACTGACTGGTAATAAGCTTGCACTCCATTCTTAGTGAGGAATTAGTGATCTGAATGTTTAACGTCTCTCTGTATTGCTATTCCTTATTAGAATGCAAGCAAAAATTTCCCCTGTGGCTCCGAACACTTGCCATACCTTTTGGGAAGTAAGAATGGTGTTGTAGAGAAGCCAGTACTGCAAAAAGAAGGGATGAATCTCACGGCCGTCACTGTGGCTGT